>NC_140999.1:109358705-109440743 GCF_052327205.1 Somniosus microcephalus
GGAGAGAGAGAGAGAGACACGGGGGGGGGGGGGGAGAGAGAGAGAGAGACACGGGGGGGAGAGAGAGAGCGACACGGAGCAACGCTTAGCTAAGTGAGCTCTAAGTTAACGTGTTGGAAACTGGGATCTGATGGAGAGCTGGTCTCGGGACTTGTGTCTCCTTTGAGTACTTGCACTGTGTAACTCCCCAGATAGTAAAACCCAGCAACTGTGCTGAGAGTAAATTCAAGCTTCTACCCTCCCCTTCGCCGTGTTGCACCCCGGTGACCATCACTGCCGTGTGGCTTGACCGGCCGCCCATTGGCTGTGGGCTGTGTTTGGCCGATCGTTGGGGACCAGTCTGACTCACCTTGTTTGTTTCCTCCGTGTCTCTGGGGATGGGTTTCCAGACTGCTGACTGGCTGTGTGTCTACTTTCAGGGGCTGTTCATGTACGTGTCGAACCTGGATGACTTTGGCCACCTCCTGTCTGTCCTCCAATTACAACACAAGTCACCTGCACAGTGACCTGTGGCAGATCTACACCAACCCAGAGGTGAGTGTGGACACAGTCTCCACCTTCGCTCTCCACCACTCCCTCCTCCACTCTCTCTCTCTCTCTCTCTCCTCGCTGCCTCCTTCACTCTCTTTCTCTCTCACTCCCTCCTCTCTCTCTCTCTCTCTCTCTCTCTCTCCCCTTTACTCTATCTGTCTCTCTCTCCCTCCTTCTCTCTCTCTCTCTCTCCTTTACTCTATCTGTCTCTCTCTCCCTCCTTCTCTCTCTCTCTCGCTCCCTTCTTCACTCTCTCTCTCGCTCGCTGTGTCTCTCTCTCTCTTATTCCCTCCTTCACTCTCTCTCTCTCTCTTGCTCCCTTCTTCACTCTCTCTCTCGCTCACTGTGTCTCTCTCTCTCTTATTCCCTCCTTCACTCTCTCCCTCCTCTCTCTCTCCCTCCCTCTCTCTCTTTCTCTCTCTCTCTCTCTCTCTCCTTCCTTCTCTCTCGCTCCCTTCTTCACTCTCGCTCACTGTGTCTCTCTCTCTTACTCCCTCCTTCACTCTCTCTCTCTCTCTCTCTCTCACTCACTCACTCACTCCCTCCTTCTCTCTCACTCCCTTCTTCACACTCTCTCTCTCTCAGTTCAGTTCAGTTCAGTTCAAATGCTTTATTGGCATGAAAGTTTACAGAGAACCATATTGCCAAAGCTTACATTGCAAAAAGGTACAGTTTTCCAACATTCTGTAGGTGTCAATCGATTTGACATTTGTTGGGTATATACAATATTACTTTTAAACAATATTAATTTTTAAACAGTCTTTCTACTTCATTTGGTACGTTCAATATTAATTTTAAACAGTCTTACTTTTAAACAGTCCTCAGGTTGTGACATGTTGTTACATATTTAGCCCCAAGGTATGGTCTGTCTCCTTCTCCTAGGACTAATCTCAATTTTGACAGATCATCCAATTCCTTGAAATCTGGGGTTGTTTGGCTTAGCTTGTTGAATAATATGTTTCTTGATGTGTTGAATTTTTCGCATTTTAGGAGGAAATGCATTTCTGTTTCAACCTCGCCAGCCAGACATTGATCGCATATTCTATTTTCTCTAGGCTGCCAGGATTTCTTGTATCTGCCTTTTTCAATTTCCAGTTGGTGGTCGCTTAGTCTGTACCTGGTGAGGGTCTGTCTCTGTTTTGTGTCTCTGATGGTCGTGAGGTAGTCTGCCAGTTTATATTCTCTTTTTAGGTCCCGGTAACATTCTAATCTGCTTTGGCTTTCGGTTATTTTGTTCCAATGTTCCAGGTAGGTTTCTTTGCATTTTTTAATGATTTGGTTCACTCGGATTGGTGTTTGGACGGCTGTGTTGGTCTGGGGCTGGTCAGGGGTCCGGCTGAGTACTTAGTTTTCAGTAGCAGCTGACTCAGGGGACTCTTTTCTGGGTTTAGCTCTTGGGTCTGAAAGGCTTTGAAATGAAGGGGTGTCTGGGGAGCTAGATTTGAGGTGATTTAGGAAGTTTAGTGCTCGTTTTTGGATGTTTATTATCAGTGGGTATCTGCCTAGTTCGGCTCTGCATGCATTTGTTGGCGTTTTTTCTTTGGGTGCGAAGGATGCTTCGGCAGAATTCTGCATGTAGGGCTTCTATTGTGTGTTTTTTCCCATTTAGTGTAGCTTTGGTGATTTAGCGGGCCCCATACTTCACTACCGTATAGTGCAATGGGCAGGATTATGCTGTCAAAAATTTTGAGCCAGATTTTGATTGGGATTTGGATGTTGTAGAATTTTCTTTTTATTGCATATAGGGCTCTTCGGGCTTTTTCTTTTAGTGCATTCACTGCTATGCTGAAGCTCCCTGATGCTGTAATAGTTAGACCAAGGTAGGTGTAGCTCATAGTGTGTCCTATAGTGGTATCACTGAGGGTAAACTGGTATTTGTTTTCCTGACATCTGGGTCTTTTCTGAAAAATCATGATGTTGGTTTTCTTTAGATTTACTGTTAGAGCCCAATTTTGGCAGTATTTGTCGAGTAGGTCTAGTTGTTGCTGTAATCCCTGTTCTGTGGGAGACAGCAGAACCAGGTCGTCCGCATAGAACAGGGACTTCACTTCTCCATCCAGGAGACGGAGACCTGGTGACTCGCTTTGCTCCAGCATGTCTGCTAATTCATTTATGTATATGTTGAACAGGGTCGGGCTCAAATTGCAGCCCTGCCGGACGCCTCTTCTCTGGGTGAAGAAATCGGTGCGTTTGTCTCCAATTTTGACCCCGCATTTGTTTTTCAGATACATTGATTTAATAAGGTCATAGACTTTGCCCCCTATTCCACACTGAAGAAGTTTATAATAGAGCCCTTCGTGCCATATAGAGTCAAAGGCTTTCTTGAAGTCGATGAAACAGGCGAATATTTTCCCATTTTTTTTTTGGTGTTTATGTTTTTCAATGAGGGTGTGAAGGGTATAGATATGGTCGGCGGTGCGGTGTTTTGGAAGAAAGCCTATTTGGTTTTTTCTGAGGATATTATGTTTGTTAAGAAAATCAAGTAATCTACTATTTAGAATACTGCAGAATAACTTCCCTAGACAACTGTTGACACAGATGCCGCGGTAGTTATTTGGGTCTGATTTGTTTCCACTTTTATATATGGGGGAGATTAGTCCTTGGCACCAGATATCGGGAAAACAGCCTGAGCGTAATATGATGTTGAATAGTTTGAGTATCGCACCCTGCATCTCCATATTGCTGAACTTTAGCATTTCATTTTTGATGTTGTCTGGGCCACAGGCTTTCTTTAGGTGGAGAGATTTTGTTTTTGTGGCCAGTTCTTTCCATGTGATTGGGGAGTCTAGAGGGTTTTGGTTGTCTTTAATTGTTGCTTCTAATGTGTGGAGTTTTTCTGTGACCTGATGTTGACTTGGGTTTGTTTTGTTTTTTGGGATGTCTTTGTAGAGGTTTTCAAAATGTGTTCTCCAGATGTCGCCATCTTGGATTGGTAATGCTTGCAATTGTGTTGTACTCAGGTTATTCCACATTTCCCAGAATTGTTTTGGATTGGTGGAGTTTTCAATTTCTTCGAGTATTTTGTGGGTATAGTTTTGTGTTTTGTTCCTAATGGTGTGTTTATATCTTTTGAGGGTTTCATTGTATCTAGTACGTAGGTCCGGATTGTTTGGTTGCCGATGCTTTTGGTTTGATATTTTTCTCAGGTCTTTTCTGGCATTTTTGCATTCGTGGTCAAACCATTTCATATTTTTATTTTGTCTTTTGTGATGCTTCCTCTTCTGTTTCACGAGGTCGGCTTTTACAGCTGCCTCATGGAAGATCATATTTATATCCTCTATGGCCGTGTTTACACCATCTCTGGTGATCTCATATAGATTTTCTTTAAATTTTGAAATTTTACTTGTGAGATCAGGTGAATTTAGTGCTGTGATGAATTTATCTCCACTGTCTGGGGCCCATCTGTATGTCTGGTTTATTTTATGTAGCTTACTGTGTTCCTTTTTTGTGTCTGTAGTTTGGGCAGAAAGTTTAAGGTACACATTTATTTGGTTATGGTCTGAGAGGGGGGATTGCTGCCTGACAGTGAATGCGTTGATATCGCAGGGGTCCAGGTCAGTGATTGTATAGTCCACCACACTAGACCCAAGAGTTGAGGAGTATGTGAGTCTCCCTAGGGAGTCCCCTCTGAACCTACCATTAACTATGTACAGGCCTAAGGCTCGGTAGAGTTGCACTACCTCCCTACCGCTTTTATTTATTTCACGATCAAGGTTGTTCCGATTTGCGATGGCTGGTGTGACATCTAAAGGGGTCTGGCCAAACACATGGTTGTTTCCCTGTGGGTCTATGAAGTCAGGTTCACAACCGGTCCTTGCATTTAGGTCCCCACATATTATCACCTTTCCTTGGGCCTGGAAATGGCTGATTTCCATGTGGAGAGTATCAAATAACTCCTCTTCGAAATATGGCGAATCTATTGGAGGTATGTAGATCGCACATAAGTAAACATCTTTTTTTGCTATTCCTATATTTTTATCTAGTTTTAGCCATACGTGTGATTTCCCCTGTTTTACCGGTGAGATGTGTTTGTCCAGTTCTCCCTTATACCACACCAATATTCCCCCGGAGGTTCTGCCCTTGCGTGTTTTAGTGTTCTTTACTGAGGGCACAATGATTTCATGGTACATTGGAGGACAGTGGGTCGGCATGTCCTTTTGGCACCATGTTTCTGTTAACACAATTATATCAATGTCTTTTATAGCTTTTAGGAATTCAGGGTCTGTACTCTTCATCCCAAAAGTTGAGGAGCGGAGGCCCTGGATATTCCAGCAGCTTATGTGGAAAGAACGCATTTATATAGTTCAATAAAACGAAATAAAATGGACCTATTTTGTGGGATGGGTGTGGAAACACTATTTTCTATAATGCTAAGTGATGATTTAGTATAAATTTCATGAGGCATGCACATATATCTATCTAATAATAGTAATAATACTGATAAGATAACAATAATGATAATGATAAATAACAATATTAATAATTTCTCCGGCTTTCTATCAGGCTGTTCAGCATCGTCATGATCTTTCTCAGTTCTTGGTCTACAGTCTGTGGTCTAGAGGGGGGTCTTGGGTCAGGTATAAAAGCACGGTTCTGTTGTCGGTTTTGTAAAGGGGGGTGGGGGACATTGGTGGTCCTGTTTGGGCTCCCAATGGTAGGGGGGGTGGGAGGGCTGCGTCTTTTGGCAGTGTTTATGAGGTTTCTTGCGAAGACCCACATCCGCTGTTTAAGTAGATGTATTTCGTCATAGAGGTCCCTTGTGTTGATGTTTGGATGATGGGCCAGGGAGACGTTGGGGAGGACAGAACATCTCGTGTCGATCTCCCTGTTGGTGTTGTGGATTATATAGGCTGGGGTGTCCTTTCTGGGCAGTAGTGTGGAGATCACGATCCGCGCCTCGGGGAATTCCCTGCTGGCCTTTTCTGCCATCCTGCTCACCGCCCAAGCCGTGCCTTCCTGTAGGGTGCGTAGGTCGTTCGTGCCTGTGTGGATCACAATCCATTTGGGGCTTCCAAGGGATTCTTTGTTCAGGATCTTCATTGCTTGGCCTGTGTTGCTGCACCATTTTTTCAGGACTTGATGGTCTGGGAACAGCCTCTGGGGGTCCAGAAACTTTCCGTTGGAGTCGGTCAGCAGGACCGCCTGAGGGGCTGGTTTTTCAGACTGGGTAACAGTAGTCTGGGTAGGACTCGCCTGGTGGCTGGTTGTTGGCTGGGTTTCTGGGATATGTTGTGTGGCAGGAGCGGGGTTTGGGGCTTTCGGTGTGTCCTCGTTTGGGGGGGTATCTGTCGGTTTTTGTGTTCCTGTGTGTGAGGACTGGGTAGCAGTAGTCTGGGCATGACTCGACTGAGGGCTGGTTGGAGCAGGGTTTGTGGCTTTCGGTGTGTCTTCGTGTGGGGTGGCATCCGGCGGGTTCTGTGTCCTTGTGTGTGTTGTTTTTGTGTCCTCAGGTTTTTGGACCTTAAGAGGTTTGTGTTGCCTGCTGAGCCTTTCTACGGTCTCCTTCATTTTGTTTAGTTGAGTACGGAGTTCTTTGATCTCATTTCTTTGCTCCTCTGTGGTCTTTCTCAGCTTGTGGATGGTGGACTCGTGTTCCGTTTTTAGCTGTTTGAATTCCTCCTTCAAATTCTTGGCCAGTGTTTCTCTGTATTCGTTGAAATCAAGTTCTAGTTTGGCCAGATTCTCTTTCATCATTTTGTTTTCGATGAGAGGTGTGGGGGGGGTGGAGATGTACAGGGAGGTGTTTTCCTCTGCTGGTCTCTCTTCTTCTTCCTCCACTTGGCTCTCCTCGTCCTCTGTTCGACTCTCTTTTGCTTCCTGTCCATTGGTCCTCTTTGTGTCTGTCTTAGTTTTCAACTGGGGGAATTCCTTTTCGAAGGTGTCCAGATTTTCCACATTCCCCTGTATCATGATCTTTCTATTTTTGTTGTAGTAGCTTATGGTTAGCAGGGGGTCATCTTTATCTAGGTTTCCATCTTTACATATTTTCAGTCTGCCTCCACTGCCAATACCTTCACTGGAGACGTATGTGTAGTGTTTTTGTAAAGTCTCCTTCCAGGAGGTGACGTATTCGGTGTAGAATATGAGGTTGTTCTTCAGCTTAGTCCCTTTGTGTGTTGTATAGTCCACGTAGAGGATTTCTGGGTTATTTTTTAGTGTTGTGTACTTGTATTTTTCCTTTGCTTTATTTTTTGTGCATTGCTCAGGATATATCATTTCCCTGCTCATTGTAGTCGTTTGTTTTTTGTCTCAGATAGATAACTTTTTTTTTTTCTCTTTTTTGTGTCGTGTTCCACCTTAGCCCACTTTTAGGTCCAAAATTGGGAGTTTTTCAGGGGTTCATCTTTGATATAGCTGCTCTTAAAGGTTTATCTTTCTCTTTTTCTCACAGGCTCTTGGTTCGGGTAGTTTATCGTTTCTCTCGGGTTTCTATTCCTTTTCCTCGCGGGTTTGTTGTTCTTTTTTCAGGTTTTTTTTTTTTTTTTCCAGCTAAATTTAAATAAAATTAAACTTTTTCCGAACTAACTTTAACTAAAATGAAACTTAGGTAGAGTTAGGTAAAACTTATTTCTCCGGCTTTTTCTCTCCAGCTGGTGTTTCCTCTCCTCTCTCTCTCACGCTCCGTCTCTCTCTCTCTCTAGGTGCAGTTACCTCTCTTTGCTCCTTTTCTCCTTTCAGCCGTTTCCCTTCGTTCAAATTTCGCGCGCTCAGCTCTCAGCGCTCTCTCCGGGCTTCTGCCCTGGCCCCAGCCCCTCGGCTCGGCTGTGCTGTCCCGGCCCGGTGTTTGTCCGAGTTTCTCCGACCCCGGAGTTTCTCGGGTTTCAGGCCCCGGGCTTGCTCGCTCTCCAGGCCCGACCCGATCCGGCACCCCTATCTCTCCACTCGCCTCTTTGACTGGCTCGGGCCGCTCCTCCCGGTCTGGGTCGACTCCTGTTGCTGCTCGCTCTCCTTCTCTCCGGTGTCTCGCTCGGCCCGGTTCCTCGGGCCTTTCTCCGGCTTCAGGCTCCGTGCTCCGGTTGCTGCTCGGGCTCTGCTCTCTCTCTCTCCCTGTTTTGGAGTTCTCTCTCTCTGTTCCCGGTTTCTCTCTCTCTGTTCCCGGGTTTTCCTGCGCTGTTCTGGCTCCGATCCCCCGGCCGCTGTTTTGCTTTGAACGGTCGGTTGCGCGGCGCCTCTCTCTGTCTCCCCAATCTCTCTCTCTCTCTCTCTCTCTCTCTCTCACTCCCTTCTTCACTCTCTCACTCCTTCACACTCTCCCTCCTACTCTCACTCCCTCTTCCTTCCATCTCTTACACTCTCACACGCTCTTTCTCTCACTCCCTCTTTTACTCTCGCACTTCCCTTCACTCTCTGTCTCTCTCTCTCTCTCTCTCACGCTCCCTCCTTCACACTCTCTCTCTCTCACTCTCCCTCCTTCTATAGCCCCAGCTATTCACAATCTATATCAATGATTTGGATGAGGGGACTAAATGTAACATTTCCAAATTTGCTGATGATACAAAGCTAGGTGGCAGTGTCAGTTGTGAAGAGGATGTGAAGAGGCTTCAAGGGGATCTCGACAGGCTGTGAGTGGGCGAGAACATGGCAGATGGAATATAACGTGGATAAGTGTGAAGTTATCCACTTCGGTAGAAAAAACAGAAAGGCAGAGTATTTCCTAAATGGTGAAAGATTGGAGAATGCAGATGCTCAAAGGGACCTGGGTGTCCTTGTACATGAGTCACTGAAAGTGAATGCGCAGGTGCAGCAAGCCATTAGGAAGGCAAATGGTATGCTGGCCTTTACTACAAGAGGATTTGAGTTCAGGAGTAAAGAAGTCTTACTCCAATTATATAGGGCCTTGGTGAGACCACACCTGGAGTACTGTGTACAATTTTGGTCTCCTTACCTAAGGAAGGATATACTTGCCATAGAGGGAGTGCAACAAAGATTCACGAGATTGATTCCTGGGATGGCGGAACTCTTGTATGAGAAGAGATTGAGTAAACTAGGCCTGTATTCTCTTGAATTCAGAAGAATGAGAGGGGATCTCATTGAAGCATACAAAATTATTACAGGGCTTGATAGGGTGGATGCTGGGAGAATGTTTCCCTAGGCCAGTGAGCCTAACATCAGTGGTAGGGAAATTATTGGAAAAAATTCTGAGGGACAGAATTAGTCTTCACTTGGAGAGGCAAGGATTAATCAAGGATAATCAGCATGGCTTTGTCAGAGGGAAATCATGTCTAACCAATTTGATAGAATTTTTCGAGGGGGGTGACTAGGTGTGTGGATGAGGGTAGTGCAGTTGATGTAGTCTACATGGAGTTCAGTAAGGCTTTTGACAAAGTCCCACATGGGAGACTGGTCAAGAGGGTAAGAGCCCATGGGATCCAGGGCAATTTGGCACATTGGATTCAAAATTGGCTTAGTGACAGGAGGCAGAGGGTGATGGTCGAAGGTTGTTTTTGTGACTGGAAGCCTGTGTCCATTGGTGTACCGCAGCGATCGGTGCTCGGTCCCTTGCTGTTTATAGTGTACATTAATGATTTAGATATGAATGTAGGAGGTATGCTCAGTAAGTTTGCAGATGACACGAAAATTGGTGGAGTGGTAAATAGCGAGGAGGGAAGCCTCAGGCTACAGGACGATATAGATGGGTTGGTTAGATGGGCAGAACAGTGATGCCTTTTGGGGGGACTAACAAGGCAAGGGCATACACAATGAATGGTAGGACCCTAGGAAGGACAGAGGATCAGAGGAACCTTGGTGTGCATGTACATAGATCCCTGAAGGCAGCAGGACAGGTAGATAAGGTGGTTAAAAAGGCATATGGGATACTTGCCTTCATTAGCCGAGGCATAGAATATAAGAGCAGGGAGGTTATGATGGAGCTGTACAAAACGCTAGTTAGGCCACACCTGGAATACTGTGTGCAGTCCTGGGCGCCTCACTATAGGAAGGATGTGATTGCATTGGAGAGGGTGCAGAGGAGATTCACCAGGATGTTACCTGGGCTGGAGCGCTTCAGCTATGAAGAGAGACTGGACAGGCTGGGGTTGTTTTCCTTAGAGCAGAGAAGGCTGAGGGGGGGACCTGACTCAGGTGTACAAAATTATGAGAGGCATAGATAGGGTAGATAGAAAGGAACTTTTCCCCTTCGTAGAGGGGTCAATAAACATAGAAACATAGAAGATAGGAGCAGGAGTCGGCCATTCGGCCCTTCGAGCCTGCTCCGCCATTCAATGAGATCATGGCTGATCATCCAAATTCAGTACCCTTGTCCCTGCCTTCTCCCCATATCCCTTGATCCCTTTAGCCTTAAGAAATATATCCAACTCTTTCTTGAATATATTTAATGAACTGGCCTCCACCGCCCTCTGTGGCAGAGAATTCCACAGGTTCACCACTCTCTGGGTGAAGAAATTCCTCCTCATTTCAGTCCTAAATGGCTTACCCCTTATCCTTAGACTATGACCCCTGGTTCTGGACTCCCCGGCCATCAGAAACATCCTTCCTGCATCTAGTCTGTCCAGGCCTGACAGAATTTTATAGGTTTCGATGAGATCCCCTCTCAATCTTCTAAACTCCAGTGAGTATAAGCCCAATCGACACAATCTCTCCTCATACGTCATTCCTGCCATCCCAGGTATCAGCCTGGTGAATCTTCGCTGCACTCCCTCCATGGCAAGAACGTCCTTCCTCAGGTAAGGCGACCAAAACTGCACACAATACTCAAGGTGTGGTCTCACCAAGGCCCTTCGTTTGATAACCTGGGGACATAGTTTCAAGGTAAGGGGCAGGAGGTTTAGAGGGGATTTGAGGAAAAACTTTTTCACCCAGAGGGTGGTTGGAATCTGGAACTCACTGCCTGAAAGGGTGGCAGAGGCAGGAACCCTCACAACATTCAAGAAGCATTTAGATGAGCACTTGAAACGCCATAGCATACAAGGCTACGGACCAAGTGCTGGAAAATGGGATTAGAATTGGTAGGGCTTGATGGCCGGCGTGGACACAATGGGCCGAAGGGCCTCTTTCTGTGCTGTATGACTCTGTGGGGAGTCTAAAACCAGGGGCCACAGCCTCAGAATAAAGGGTGGACCATTCAGGACTGAGATGAGAAGAAATTTCTTCACACAGAGGGTGGTGAATCTTTGGAATTCTCTACCCAGAGGGCTGTGGAGGCTCAGTCATTGGGTATATTCAAAACAGAAGTCGATAGGTTTCTGACTAGTAAGGGCATCAAGGGATATGGAGATAGGGCTGGTGAATGGAGTTGAGGCAGAAGATCAACCATGATCTCATTGAATGGCAGAGCAGGCTCGAAGGGCTGAATGGTCTACTCCTGCTCCTGTTTCTTATGTTCTCTCTCTCTCTCTTTGTGTCTCTCTCTCTCTCTCTCTCTCTCTTTGTGTGTCTCTCTCTCTCTCTCTCTCTCTCTCTCTCTCTCTCTCTCCTTCGCTCTCTCCCACCTTCGCTGTGATTAGTTTGGGATTGATACAGGGCTATGGGGAGAGAGCAGGGTGGTGGGATTAGTTTAGGATTGATACAGGGCTATAGGGATAGAGTGGGGCAGTGGGATTAGTTTGAGATTGATACAGGGCTATGGGGAGAGAGCGGGCCAGTGGGATTAGTTTGGGATTGATACAGGGCTATGGGGAGAGAGCGGGGCAGTGGGATTAGTTGGCGATTGATACAGGGCTATGTGGAGAGAGCGGGGCAGTGGGATTAGTTTGGGATTGATACAGGGCTATGGGGAGAGAGTGGGACAGTGGAATTAGTTTGGGATTGATACAGGGCTATGGGGAGAGAGTGGGGCAGTGGGATTAGTTTGGGATTGATACAGGGCTATGGGGAGAGAGCGGGGCAGTGGGATTAGTTGGGGATTGATACAGGGCTATGTGGAGAGAGTGGGGCAGTGGGATTAGTTTGGGATTGATACAGGGCTATGGGGAGAGAGCGGGACAGTGGAATTAGTTTGGGATTGATACAGGGCTATGGGGGGAGAGCGGGGCAGTGGGATTAGTTTGGGATTGATACAGGGCTATGTGGAGAGAGCGGGGCAGTGGAATTAGTTTGGGATTGATACAGGGCTATGGGGAGAGAGCGGGGCAGTGAGATTAGTTTGGGATTGATACAGGGCTATGGGGAGGGAGCGGTGCAGTGGGATTAGTTTGTCGGACTGTGTGTGGGGGTCTTGAATAAAGTGCTAACGATGGTACTTTCTTCTCCGGACTCCTCATTCTTTTGCGAACAGGATTGGAGAGAGAAATATATCCACGAGAACTACTCGCAGATCTTCAGTGACGAGATCATACAACAGGTGGGTGCTGAATGTTTGGACGTTCCTTCGCCCCCGTGTCCGTGCGTTTAAATTCCCGGAAAATTGCCGTTTCTTTCCCACTCTGTGACGGAGATTCTCTCGCCTTATACATCGGTCTCCAGAAGGGACCTCCCGGTGTTATGCTGTGGCTCAGTGGGTAGCGCGCTCTCTCGCATCTGAGTCAGAAGATCGTGGGTTCAAGTCTCACTCTGGAGACTCGAGCACATAATCCAGGCCGACACTCCCAGTGCAGTACTGAAGGAGCGCTGCACTGTCGGAGGTGCCGTCTTTCAGATGAGACGTTAAACCCCAGGCCCCGTCTGCCCTGTCAGGTGGATGTAAAAGGCAACACGGTGGCATAGCGGTTAGCACTGTTGCTTCACAGCGCCAGGGACCCGGGTTCGAATCCGGCCTCGGGCGACTGTCTGTGTGGAGTTTGCACATTCTCCCCGTGTTTGCGTGGGTTTCCTCCGGGTGCTCCGGTTTCCTCCCACAGTCCAAAGATGTGCGGGTTAGGTTGATTGGCTATGATAAATTGACCCTTAGTGTTAGGGGGATTAATATATGTGGGGTTACGGGGATTGGGTGGGATATGTGTCGGTGCAGGCTCGATGGGCCGAAATGGCCTCTATCTGCACTGTGGGGTTTCTGTGATTCTGTGAAGAGCAGGGGAGATCTCTCCGGTGTCCTGGGGCCAATATTTATCCCTCAATCAACATCACTAAAAACAGATCATCTGGTCATTATCCCATTGCTGTTTGTGGGAACTTGCTGTGCGCAAATTGGCTGTCACGTTTCCTACATTACAACACTTCAAAAATATTTCATTGACTGTGAAGCGCATTTCCACTGGACCCTCGATATCAGAGAAAGGCTCTGACAGGAAATCCAGGACAACGAAGGGAAAATGTTCCTCTCAACTGCATCTCTCCTCTGCCTTTCACAATGGCCCAACTCACCTCCAGGATTTGAGCTCATAACCCAGGCCAACGTGCCCGGTGCCAGTGCTGAGGGAGCGCCGCACTGTCGGAGGTGACATCCTGCTCAGGGCTAGGCCTCGCTCCCAGTAATGACTCTCGCCCAGTTCCTCCTCCATCCCCCCCCTAACCCCTCCACAGCGTCAGCCGTGGCTCAGTGGGTAGCGCTCTCTCTCGCATCGGAGTCAGAAGGTCGTGGGGTCAAGCCTCACTCCGGAGACTTGAGCCCATAATCCAGGCCGACACTCCCAGTGCAGTACTGAGGGAGTGCTGCACTGTCGGAGGTGCCGTCTGTCGGATGAGACGTTAAACCCCAGGCCCCGTCTGCTCTCTCAGGTGGATGTAAAATATCCCGTGGCACTATTTTGAAGAAGAGCAGGGGAGTTCTCCCCGGTGTCCTGGAGCCAATATTTATCCCTCAACCAACATCACTAAAAAACAGATTATCTGGTCATTATCCCATTGCTGTTTGTGGGAACTTGCTGTGCGCAAATTGGCTGCCGCGTTTCCTACATTACAACACTTCAAAAAGTATTTCATTGACTGTGAAGCGCTTTCGATGTCCTGAAGTTGTGCAAGGCGCAATAGAAATGCACGTCTGTCTTGCAAGTGTCAGCCTAGATTTTATGTATCGAACCTTGGTTAGACCACACTTGGAGTACTGCGTACAGTTCTGGTCACCATATTATAAAAAGGATATAGAGGCACTGGAGAGGGTGCAGAGAAGATTTACAAGGATGATACCAGAAATGCGAGGGTATACCTATCAGGAAAGGATGAACAGGCTGGGTCTCTTTTCTCTTGAAAAAAGAAGGCTGAGGGGTGACCTAATAGAGGTCTTTAAAATTATGAAAGGTTTTGATAGAGTGGATACAGAGAGAATGTTTCCACTTGTGGGGAAGAGCGTAACTAGAGGCCATCAATATAAGGTCGTCACCAAGAAATCCAATAGGGAATTCAGGAGAAACGTCTTTACCCAGAGAGTGGTGAGAATGTGGAACTCGCTACCACAGGGAGTGGTTGAAGCGAATAGTATCGATGCATTTAAGGGGAGGATAGACAAGCATATGAGGGAGAAGGGAATAGAGGGATACGCTGATAGATTTAGATGAGGAAAGACGGGAGGAGGCTCGAGTGGAGCATAAACGCCGGCATGGACTGGTTGGGCCGAATGGCCTGTTTCTGTGACGTATATCCTGTGTAATTTTATGTTCAAGTCTCTGGAGTGGGGCTTGAACCCACGACCTTCTGACTCGGAGACGAGGGCACTGCCCACTGAGACTGACCCGTAAGTCCCACACCATCTCGACTTGGGAAAATGCTCCACTCCCGCAGTAGGGGCAGAGTTTCCAAATCCTTCCCGATTGTTCTGGAGTCTCCGGGAGTTAACGACTAATCTCCGGAACACTGCTGCGAGCAAAACCCGGGAGAAAATTCCCGACTTGGACATGAATCAGCCGTTCCTCCATCGTCGCTGGGCCAAAATCCTGGAACTCCCTCCCTAACAGCACTGTGGGAGCACCTTCACCACACGGACTGCAGCGGTTCAAGTAATCAGGAAGGCAAATGGAATGTTGGCCTTTATTGCTAGGGGCATGGAGTATAAAAGCAGGGAAGTCCTGCTACAACCGTACAGGGCGTTGGTGAGACCACACCTGGAGCACTGCGTACAGTTTTGGTCTCCTTATTTAAGGAAGGATATACTTGCATTGGGGGCAGTTCAGAGAAGGTTCACGAGGTTGATTCCTGAGATGAAGGGGTTGACTTATGAAGAAATGTTGAGCAGGTTGGGCCTATACTCATTGGGGTTTAGAAGAATGAGAGGTGATCTTATTGAAATATATAAGATTCTGAGGGGGCTTGACAGGGTAGATGCTGAGAGGATGTTTCCCCTCGTGGGGGAATCTAGAACTAGGGGGCATAGTTTCAGAATAAAGGGGCACCCATTTAAAACGGAGATGAGGAGGAATTTCTTCTGAGGGTCCTTAATCTGTGGAATTCTCTACCCCAGAGAGCTGTGGAGGCTGGGTCGTTGAATATATTTAAGGCAGAGATAGACAGATTTTTGAAAGGTAAAGGAGTCGAGGGTTATGGGGAGCGGGCAGGGAAGTGGAGTTGAGGCCAAGATCAGATCAGCCGAATGGCCGACTCCTGCTCCTATGTCTTATGTTCTTAAGAAGGCGGCTCACTACCACCGTCTCAAGGGCAATCAGGGATGGGCAATAAATGCCGGCCTTGCCAGTGATGCTCACATCCCAGAACGAATAAATTAAAAAAACTTGACGTCGAGGGTGTGCGGCCTAGGAGTTCCCAATTAAGCCTGTATCGCTTCCAATGTTCTCGCCTAAAAGGAGATGGATTGGTCGCGTGTGGCTTTGTTGCCTGAGCAACGAGGGATGGTCTGCTGTGACCTCGTTGCCTCGGGAACAAAGAAACAACCTTGTTGCCTCAGCAACAAGGAACGACCTGGTGCGACTTGGAAGCCTAAAGAGCTTTTCACACAAAAGGCAAAATACTGCGGGTGCTGGAAATCTGAAATAGAAATAGAAAATGCCGGGAACGCTCAGCGGGTCAGGCAGCATCTGCGGAGAGAGAAACAGAGTTAACGTTCCAGGCCGATGACCCTTCGTCAGAACTAGACTCTGTTAGAGATGCAACAGATTTTATCGCCTCCCAAATCCGTGCCCATCTTTCCCGCAATTCCATGTTTGAATAACTCCAATCAGGTTTCTGCCCCACCACAGTACCAAAACGGCTCTCATCAAAGTCACAAATGATATCCTTTGTGACCGTGACAAAGGTAAACTGTCGCTCCTCGTCCTTCTTGACTTGTCTGCAGCCTTTGACACGGTTGACCACTCCATCCTTCTCCAACACCTCTCCACCATCGTCCAGCTGGGTGGGACTGCACTCGCCTGGTTCCATTCTTATATCTATCTAATCGTAGCCAGAGAATCACCTGCAACGGCTTCTCTTCCCACTCTCGCATCGTTACCTCTGGTGTCCCCCAAGGATCTATCCTTGGCCACCTCCTATTTCTCATCTACATGTTGCCCCTTGGCGGAAAATATAAAAACTAACTCCAAAAGCTTTTATAAATATATCAAAAGGAAAAGACTGGTGAAAACCAAAGTTGGTCCATTGCAGTCAGATACGGGGGAATATATAATGGGAAATAAGGAAATGGCAGATCAACTAAATGCATACTTTGGGTCAGTCTTTACGAAGGAAGACACAAAAAACCTCCCTGGGATATCGGGAAAAATAGGGACATTGGCAAAGGAGGAACTGACGCAAATCAATATCTCTAAGGATATGGTGTTAAGGAAGCTAAAGGGATTGAAGGTGGACAAATCCCCAGGGCCTGATAACATGCATCCTAGGGTACTGAAGGAGGTGGCCCTAGAGATAGCGGATGCACTAAGGATGATTTTTCAGAATTCATTAGACTCGGGAACAGTGCCGATGGATTGGAGGGTAGCTAACGTTACCCCACTATTCAAAAAGGGGGGTAGGGAAAAAGCAGGTAATTACAGACCTGTAAGCCTTACATCAGTTGTGGGCAAAATGCTGGAGTCCATCATTAAGGATGAAATAGCGGAGCACTTAGCAAATGGGGACAGGATAGGACAGAGTCAACATGGATTTACAAAGGGTAAATCGTGCTTGACTAATCTATTGGAATTTTTTGAGGGAGTAACTGGTAGAATAGATGGGGGAGAGCCAGTAGATGTGGTGTACCTGGACTTCCAAAAGGCCTTCGATAAGGTCCCACATAAAAGATTAGCATGGAAAATTGAGGCTCATGGGATAAAGGGGAAAGTTTTGGCGTGGATAGGGAACTGGCTGTCAGATAGAAAACAGAGAGTTGGAATAAACGGCTCATTTTCTGAATGGCAGGCAGTAACAAGTGGGGTACCACAGGGATCTGTCCTGGGCCCCCAGCTGTTCACAATTTACATTAATGACCTGGATCAGGGAGTCGGATGCAGCATTTCCAAATTTGCAGACGACACTAAACTAGGAGGGGGGGTGGGCTCAGAGGAAGAGACCAGGAAGCTCCAGAGCGATTTGGACAGACTGGGCGATTGGGCGGATAAATGGCAGATGCACTATAATGTGGACAAGTGCGAAGTTATCCACCTTGGGTGCAGGAACGGGAGGGCAAATTATTATTTAAATGGCAATAGATTGGGAGAGGGGGAAGTACAGAGAGACCTGGGTGTTCTTGTACACCAGTCACTGAAGGCGAGCATGCAGGTGCAACAGGCGGTCAAGAAGGCAAACGGTATGCTGGCCTTCATAGCAAAAGGGTTAGAATACAGGAACAGGGATACCTTGCTGCAGCTGTACAGGGCACTGGTGAGACCACACCTCGAGTACTGTGTACAGTTTTGGTCGCCTCATCTGAGGAAGGATGTTCTTGCCATGGAGGGGGTGCAGCGGCGATTCACCAGGCTGATACCAGGAATGGCGGGAATGACCTATGAGGAGAGACTATGTAGTTTAGGGATGTACACACTGGAGTTTAGAAGATTGAGAGGGGACCTCATAGAAGTGTATAAAATTCTGACAGGTCTAGACAGACTGGATGCAGAAGGAATGTTTCCCTTGGCGGGTGAGAACAGAACTAGAGGACATAATTTAAGGATAAGGGCTAAACCATTTAGGACAGAGATGAGGGGGAATTTCTTCACTCAGAGAGTGGTGAACCTGTGGAACTCATTGCCACAGAGGGCAGTGTACGCCAGCTCATTAAATATATTTAAGAGGGAATTAGATATATTTCTACGGGCAAAAGGGGTTAAGGGTTACGGAGAGAAGGCGGGGACGGGATACTGAATTAAAGGATCAGCCATGATCTCATCGAATGGCGGAGCAGGCACGAAGGGCCGAATGGCCTACTCCTGCTCCTATCTTCTATGTATCTATGTATCTATGACATCATCTGAAAACACAGCGTCGGTTTCCACATGTCTGCTGACGACACCCAGCTCTACCTCACTACCACTTCTCTCGACCCCTCCACGGTGTCTAAATTGTCAGACTGCTTGTTCGACATCCAGTTCTGGATGAGCAAAAATTTTCTCCAATTAAATATTGGGAAAACCGAAGCCATTGTTTTCGGTCCCTGCCACAAACTCCGTTCCCTAGCCACTGACTCCATCCCTCTCCCTAACATCTGTCTGAGGCTGAACCAGACGGTTCGCAACCTAGGTGTCATACTTGACCCTGAAATGAGCTTCCGACCACACATCCGCGGCATAACAAAGACCGCCTATTTCCACCTCCGTAACATCGCCCGTTTCCCTTGCCTCAGCTCATCCGCTGCTGAAACCCTCCTCTGTTAAGTCTGTGTGTTATAATGAGAATTACTACACAGACCACAAGAGTAAATTTTAACAGGTCTTTACTGGTCGAAGGTCAGGGCGGAACTGCCCAATAAATCATTACACAACACTTATATACCGGTGTGGTCACCACCGGTATTACAGTACACAGCAGCCAAGATAAAGTAGTGCAACCCTTAAAATAGTTCTCTTAAAGGTGGAACGGTTACATACACTACAATCCTCCCTTTTTAGCTTAACAGTATATATATTCCCCATTAAACATAACATCATAACATATATACACAACTTCATGTAAAAACAGTTCACAGATTCAGTCTCTGCGGAGGCGCCTCCCGCACTTCCTGACTCGGTCCGGATAACGCCTCGGTGGTGTAGTAGTTCTCGGTGGTGTAGTAGGTTCTCGTTGCTGGGGTGACTCATCTAATAGTCCTTCACTGGACTTAACAGCTTGAACTTTCGTAACTTCAGAACCAGCATTGTTGACTTCTAAAGGCTCGAGTACCTTGGGAAGTTTTTCTGCTTCCAGACTGATTTGGCTCAGTTCAGAGGGACCACGTGCGTGACCTGGCAGGGGTGATAATGGTTCAGATGAGTCATCATCTTCTGCTTCTTCTCTATTGTCTTCTATTTCCTCCATCACTTCAGCTTTTGCCTCTGCCACCAATTCCCTGAGTGGCTTATTACTGCTGACACTGCTCACAACAGGGTGCTCTTTCTTCTTAGCTTTCAACTGATCGATGAATTTGACATATTCCCTTTCTTGCTCAGCTTTGATTCGTTTGGCCTCATCGCGCAGACGGTTTGTGTGTTCCTGCTCCATTTTCTCAATCAGCTGCTTCTGCTGTCTTTCCAGATTCTCCCACTCTGTGTCAAAGAACTTTTTCTTTGCATTCATCTCTTGCTCAAAACGGCGAATCATTTGTTCTAATTGCTGTTGTAGTTTGAAATTGAGTTGAGTTCGAGCCTGGTGTTCCTCAGAAATGTGCATGTCTGTAGACTGGACAGACTCAGAATTCTCTGTCAAACTATGTTGTTGTTCAGTGGAATTCTGTTCTGATACTTTGTTCTCTCCTGAAGCATTTATGCACTCCTTCGTTTTTCCATCATTAGTCTGCAAGTCCATTTTAGACTTGTCTTTTGCACATGGGCTGGTCTTACCAGCATCAGTTCCAGAGTCTGAGCTGATTGTCTTCACCGAGTTCTCACTCTCTGCTTTGTCACTGTCACTGCTGCATATGCCCTCATCCAATATTCTGGACAATCGTTCAGGTTTGACATCTTTCTTTTTCCCGGAATCTACCGTTATTGCTTTTAGGGAGTGCCAGTCCATATTTATTTTCCTGATCCACTCCCGTCCCAGGAGTGGTGGACCTCCCTCAGGTAGTACATATATGTCCATTCCTTGGTGTGCTTTGCCCTTGTGTACCACCTTGACTTTTATCTTTCCGATGGGGTATACTCTTTGCCCCGTGTATGTCTGCAATACTATCTCCGTATCCCGTAGGGGAATATGTGTGAATAACTTTTTGTAATCTTGCTTATTCATGACCGTCAACGCCGATCCGGTGTCCAATTCCATCTTCACTTGGACTCCCGCTATCTGCAGTGTGACCCAGATAGTTTGTCGGTCAGCTTCCTTACTCACATTGTGAATTCTCAGACTACCCAGCTCCTGGCTGTTGGAGTCTGAATCCGAATTCTGTTCATCCGAACTCTTCTCAGCCACCTTATGTACCTTCCTGCACTTTTCCTGCGGTGACTTTTTGTTGCTGGTCTTCTTTCCTGACCGGCATACTTTAGCTATGTGACCAAGCTTGCCACATTTTCTACATTCCTGGTTTTTAAACCAGCATTGGTTCTGATCGTGTGTTGTCTTCCCACAACGATAACATTGCGTTGTACCCAAAGCCATTTGATCTACGCTGAGTACCGCTGCCTTCAGCTGCATTTCCGCAGTGCCTCTCGCTGCGGCTTCGTGCGATGCTGCAATAGTGACAGCCTTATCAAGTGTAAGATCATTCTCTTCAAGCAGCCGCTTTTGTGTTCCTTCTTTCGACAATCCACACACGAATTTGTCTCTCAGTGCCTCTGTCAGACTTTCCCCAAACTGACAGTATTTCGCTAGCTTCCGCAGTTCAATTAAATAATCCTCGTTGCTTTCCTCTTTCAGTTGCGTTCTCGCATAAAATTTAAACCGTTCCGCTAACATCAGCGGTGTGGGGTTCAAATGATTCTTCAGGACAGCAACAATATTAGCGAAAGTCTGATCCGCCGGTTTAGTTGGTGATAGAAGATGCTTCAATAGCCCGTATGTCTTCGCACCCATTGAGTTTAGTAAGGTTAGTGCTTTATCTTCATTTGATATTTTATTTGCCTTACAATATATCTCTATGCGTTCTACATACGTGGCCCAATCTTCAACATCGGGATCGAAATCGTTGATGTTACTACGCTTAGGCATCCTCGCACTCTTCTTGAGAAACAAAAAGAAATTTTTCTTTAACTTTTTTTTTTCAAAATGGCGGTTTCCCGCGCTTGTCTTCTTCCCCGCCTACGAAAATGGCGGCTTCCCGCGTTTGCCTTTCTCCCCCGCTGGCTGTAATGGCGATTGCCGTATTGCCGCGTTCGCCCTCCCCAGCGGTTCTCGAATCGTGCCTCCCAGCCCCTCTTGCAGTCCGGTCCTTTCCCCCCCCGGCTGCGGCTGAGTTCTCCGCGGTTTTTTTATTTTCTCCCGCGCCTTACGCTGACCCGGTCGCTGCGCCTCGCGGCCTCGGTAGCTGCCCGGCCTTTTTCACTGGTCGCGGTCGAGCTCTCTCTCGATGCTGTTGCGTCTCCCAGCCCGCTTGCAGCCCGGTCTCTCTCACCGGCTGCGTTTGCATTCACCGCGGCTTCCGTGCCTTACGCTGCCCCAGTCTCAGCGCCTCTGGCCCCGACTTCTGTCCGGCTCTTTTCCCCGGCCGTGGTCGAGTTCTCCGCCCTTATATCCTCCGTTCTTCCCTCCCCTATTTCACAGCCAACGTGGCCGACTTGCTGCTCGTCGCTGATCGGCTTACCCACCACCGTGATAGAAGGGATGATCACTGCCTGTTGCTGATGGAAGGCTTCGTGTCAGAATTCTTCCTTTGCTCTGCAGACCCGAGTCTTCTCTCAGCAGAATGATGAGGGCGGATGCCTCTTCTCGACGCCCGTTAAACTGCCTTGGATGTATCTCTGCCGCAGGGTAAGATCGTACTCGTCGCCACTGTTAAGTCTGTGTGTTATAATGAGAATTACCACGAGTAAATTTTAACAGGTCTTTACTGGTCGAAGGTCAGGGCGGAACTGCCCAATAAATCATTACACAACACTTATATACCAGTGTGGTCACCACCGGTATTACAGTATACAGCAGCCAAGATAAAGTAGTGCAACCCTTAAAATAGTTCTCTTAAAGGTGGAACGGTTACATACACTACATCCTCCATGCCTTTGTTACCTCTAGACTTGACTATTCCAACGCACTCCTGGCTGGCCTCCCACATTCCACCCTACGTAAACTCGAGGTCATCCAAAACTCGGCTGCCTGTGTCCTAACCCGCACCAAGTCCCATTCACCCATCTCCCCTGTGCTCGCTGACCTACACTGGCTCCCGGTTAAGCAGCGCCTCGATTTCAAAATTCTCATCCTTGTTTTCAAATCCCTCCATGGCCTTGCCCCCCTCCCTATCTCTGTAATCTCCTCCAGCCCCACAACACCCCCGAGATATCTGCGCTCCTCTAATTCTGCCCTCTTCAGCATCTCTGATTATAATCGCTCAACCTTTGGTGGCCTTGCCTTCTGTTGCCTTGGCCCTAAGCTCTGGAATTCCCTCCCTAAACCTCTCCGCTTCTCTACCTCTCTTTCCTCCTTTAAGGCGCTCCTTAAAACCTACCTTTTGACCAAGCTTTTGGTCACCTGCGCTAATTTATCCTTATGTGGATCTGTGTCAAATTTTTTGTCTTGTAATACTCCTGTGCAGCACCTTGGGACGTTTTACTACGTTAAAGTCGCTATATAAATATGTTGTTGCTGTTGTTGTTCTTCTTTCTTTCCTTCCTTCTTTCCTTCCTACTTTCCTTCCTTCCTCACCACCACCTTCTCGAGGGCAATTAAGGGGACGGGCAATAAATGCTGGCCTTGCCAGCGATGCCCACCTCCCAGGAACGAATAAATAAAAATGTAATCTTGGTTGCAATTGATGCTTTTTTTTCCTGTAAAACTTGCGGTGAGGAGATTTCTTGCCATCAGCTGATTGATTGATTGTTTATTCCTTGCTCTGTCTCAGCCTTGCCCTGATGTCTACTGGTTCCCTATTTTTACCGAGCAAGCGTGTGACCAGTTGGTGCAGGAAGTGGAGCATTTTGGGCAATGGTCTGGAGGAAAACACGAGGTAAGAGACCGGAGAGGGGGGTGAAACTCTATCCAGTCCTTGTTACTAAGGCAACAAGGTCACATTGGGCTATTCCACTAGGCCCATTCTTGTTACTAAGGCAACAAGGTCACACTGGGCTATGGCACTAGGCCCATTCTTGTTACTAAGGCAACAAGGTCGCATTGGTTTATTCCACTAGGCCCGGTCTTGTTGCTAAGGCAACAAGGTCGCACTGGTTTATTCCACTAGGCCCATTCTTGTTACTAAGGCAACAAGGTCGCACTGGGCTATGGCACTAGGCCCATTCTTGTTACTAAGGCAACAAGGTCACACTGGGCTATGGCACTAGGCCCATTCTTGTTACTAAGGCAACAAGGTCGCACTCGTTTATTCCACTAGGCCCATTCTTGTTACTAAGACAACAAGGTTACATTGGGTTATTCTACTAGGCCCATTCTTGTTACTAAGGCAACAAGGTCACACTGGGTTATTCTACTAGGCCCATTCTTGTTACTAAGGCAACAAGGTCACACTGGGCTATGCCGCTAGGCCCGTTCTCGTTACCTCGGCAACGAGGTCACACTAGGCCAATTCTTTGTCGCTAATTGTAGTGACAAATAGATGAGTGTACAAAGTGTTGGAATACCTGTGTCTGCTCTTTCACTAAAATTAGCAAAGCCAGAGATTTCACCCCTAAAAGGCTTCCTATCCCGGCTGAGAGGCCTTTCTTACCCACAATTCTCTCTGTTGGTCAATGGAAATACTTAATCCCGAGAATGAATTAAAAATAAAACTTTAAATGGTAGAGCACGCTTGTCAGTGTACCACTTACTGTGAACAGTGTCACGGGTAGTCCATTATGGGATGGCTTTTTAACAGTTCCTCCCTTTACTGCTGTCCGCCATCGCCTTGCTCCATTTTTTGACGGTAAACTATATTTCTGTTTTCTCCCTGTTCGGGGGCTGTGATGGAACTGTCAGCCGTGGCTCAGTGGGCGGCACTCACTCTCGCCTCCGAGTCAGAAGGTCGTGGGTTCGAGCCCCACTCCAGAGACTCGAGCACCTAATCTAGGCCGACACTCACAGTGCCAGTGCTGAGGGAGTGCTGCGCTGTCGGAGGTGCCGCCTTTCAGATGAGGCGTTAAACTGAGGCCCCGTCTGCCCTCTCGAGTAGACGTAAAAGATCCCACGGTCACTATTGGAAGAAGAGCAGGGGAGTTCTCTCCGGTGTCCTGGGGCCAATATTTATCCCTCAATCAACGTCACTAAAACAGATGATCTGGTCATTGCCACATTTCTGTTTGTGGGATCTTGCTGTGCACAAATTGGCTGCCGCCTTTCCTACATTACAACAGTGACCGCACTTCAAAAGTATGTCACTGGCGGTAAGGCGCTGTGGGACGTCCTGAGGTGGTGAAAGGCGCTATAGAAATGCGAGTTCTCGCTTTCTGTAAACACGTTGCCGTGGTTTCTGTTTCCCCCAGGATACTCGGCTCAATGGCGGCTACGAGAACGTTCCGACCGTCGACATTCACATGAAGCAGATCGGCTTCGAGGGGGAGTGGCTGAAGTTCCTGAAAGACTACATCGCCCCAGTGAACGAAAAACTATATCCTGGATATTACACCAAGGTACGCGGGCAGGGGAGGGGTGATATGAAGAGAGCGAGGGAGAGGGGGGATGTAGAGAGCGAGGGAGAGGGGCGACGTAGAGAGCGAGGGAGAGGGGTGACGTAGAGAGCGAGGGAGAGGGGGGACGTAGAGAGCGAGGGAGAGGGGTGACGTAGAGAGCGAGGGAGAGGGGTGACGTAGAGAGCGAGGGTGAGGGGGATGTGGGCAGCGAGGGAGAGGGGGGACGTAGAGAGCGAGGGAGAGGGGAGACGTCGGGAGCGAGGGAGAGGGGGGACGTCGGGAGCGAGGGAGAGGGGGGACGTCGGGAGCGAGGGAGAGGGGGGACGTCGGGAGCGAGGGAGAGGGGGGACGTCGGGAGCGAGGGAGAGGGGGGACGTCGGGAGCGAGGGAGAGGGGGGACGTCGGGAGCGAGGGAGAGGGGGGACGTCGGGAGCGAGGGAGAGGGGGGACGTCGGGAGCGAGGGAGAGGGGGGACGTAGAGAGCGAGGGAGAGGGGTGACGTAGAGAGCGAGGGTGAGGGGGATGTGGGCAGCGAGGGAGAGGGGGGACGTAGAGAGCGAGGGAGAGGGGAGACGTCGGGAGCGAGGGAGAGGGGGGACGTCGGGAGCGAGGGAGAGGGGGGACGTCGGGAGCGAGGGAGAGGGGGGACGTCGGGAGCGAGGGAGAGGGGGGACGTCGGGAGCGAGGGAGAGGGGGGACGTCGGGAGCGAGGGAGAGGGGGGACGTCGGGAGCGAGGGAGAGGGGGGACGTCGGGAGCGAGGGAGAGGGGGGACGTCGGGAGCGAGGGAGAGGGGGGACGTCGGGAGCGAGGGAGAGGGGGGACGTCGGGAGCGAGGGAGAGGGGGGACGTCGGGAGCGAGGGAGAGGGGGGACGTCGGGAGCGAGGGAGAGGGGGGACGTCGGGAGCGAGGGAGAGGGGGGACGTCGGGAGCGAGGGAGAGGGGGGACGTCGGGAGCGAGGGAGAGGGGGGACGTCGGGAGCGAGGGAGAGGGGGGACGTCGGGAGCGAGGGAGAGGGGGGACGTCGGGAGCGAGGGAGAGGGGGGACGTCGGGAGCGAGGGAGAGGGGGGACGTCGGGAGCGAGGGGACGTCGGGAGCGAGGGGACGTCGGGAGCGAGGGGACGTAGGGAGCGAGGGGACGTAGGGAGCGAGGGAGAGGGGGGACGTCGGGAGCGAGGGAGAGGGGTGACGTAGAGAGCGAGGGTGAGGGGGATGTGGGCAGCGAGGGAGAGGGGGGACGTAGAGAGCGAGGGAGAGGGGAGACGTCGGGAGCGAGGGAGAGGGGGGACGTCGGGAGCGAGGGAGAGGGGGGACGTCGGGAGCGAGGGAGAGGGGGGACGTCGGGAGCGAGGGAGAGGGGGGACGTCGGGAGCGAGGGAGAGGGGGGACGTCGGGAGCGAGGGAGAGGGGGGACGTCGGGAGCGAGGGAGAGGGGGGACGTCGGGAGCGAGGGAGAGGGGGGACGTCGGGAGCGAGGGAGAGGGGGGACGTCGGGAGCGAGGGAGAGGGGGGACGTCGGGAGCGAGGGAGAGGGGGGACGTCGGGAGCGAGGGAGAGGGGGGACGTCGGGAGCGAGGGAGAGGGGGGACGTCGGGAGCGAGGGAGAGGGGGGACGTCGGGAGCGAGGGAGAGGGGGGACGTCGGGAGCGAGGGAGAGGGGGGACGTCGGGAGCGAGGGAGAGGGGGGACGTCGGGAGCGAGGGGACGTCGGGAGCGAGGGAGAGGGGGGACGTCGGGAGCGAGGGGACGTCGGGAGCGAGGGAGAGGGGGGATGTGGGCAGCGAGGGAGAGGGGGGACGTAGAGAGCGAGGGAGAGGGGGGACGTCGGGAGCGAGGGAGAGGGGGGACGTCGGGAGCGAGGGAGAGGGGGGACGTCGGGAGCGAGGGAGAGGGGGGACGTCGGGAGCGAGGGAGAGGGGGGACGTCGGGAGCGAGGGAGAGGGGGGACGTCGGGAGCGAGGGAGAGGGGGGACGTCGGGAGCGAGGGAGAGGGGGGACGTCGGGAGCGAGGGAGAGGGGGGACGTCGGGAGCGAGGGAGAGGGGGGACGTCGGGAGCGAGGGAGAGGGGGGACGTCGGGAGCGAGGGAGAGGGGGGACGTCGGGAGCGAGGGAGAGGGGGGACGTCGGGAGCGAGGGAGAGGGGGGACGTCGGGAGCGAGGGAGAGGGGGGACGTCGGGAGCGAGGGAGAGGGGGGACGTCGGGAGCGAGGGGACGTAGGGAGCGAGGGGACGTAGGGAGCGAGGGAGAGGGGGGACGTCGGGAGCGAGGGAGAGGGGGGACGTCGGGAGCGAGGGAGAGGGGGGACGTCGGGAGCGAGGGGACGTAGGGAGCGAGGGGACGTAGGGAGCGAGGGAGAGGGGGGACGTAGGGAGCGAGGGAGAGGGGGGACGTCGGGAGCGAAGGGACGTAGGGAGCGAGGGGACGGAGGGAGAGGGGGGACGTAGGGAGCGAGGGAGAGGGGGGACGTAGGGAGCGAGGGAGAGGGGGGACGTAGGGAGCGAGGGAGAGGGGGGACGTAGGGAGCGAGGGAGAGGGGGGACGTAGGGAGCGAGGGAGAGGGGAGACGTAGGGAGCGAGGGAGAGGGGGGACGTAGGGAGCGAGGGAGAGGGGGGACGTAGGGAGCGAGGGAGAGGGGGGACGTAGGGAGCGAGGGAGAGGGGGGACGTAGGGAGCGAGGGAGAGGGGGGACGTAGGGAGCGAGGGAGAGGGGGGACGTAGGGAGCGAGGGAGAGGGGGGACGTAGAGAGCGAGGGAGAGGGGGAAGGAGGGGGAGAGGGGGAAGGAGGGAGCGAGGGGGGGAACGGAGGGAGTGAGGGAGAGGGGGACGGAGGGAGTGAGGGAGAGGGGAGACGTAGAGAGCGAGGGAGAGGGGACGTAGGGAGAGGGGGGACGTAGGGAGAGGGGGGACGTAGGGACTGAGGGAGAGGGGGGACGTAGGAAGTGAGATGGGGGGGCAATAAGTATGTTTGGAGTAAACAGGATGGAGAGCAGGGAAACCGTACACGAAGCGTGCTGGGGGTCTGTTAGAGTGAGCGGTAGAAGCGTGGTGTGGTCAGTGGAAGCTGGGCCGAGATTGCCCCTAACTTTCCTGAGACCTGTGGCCCATCAGAGAGGCGGCAGAGCTGGATTTGAGTGCGGCGTATTTCCGTGAGCTGCAGTACCTTGTCCAATTTTTATGATCGGTCCTGATGATGAGTCTGTTTCTTTCATTCTGTGTTTGAACGGGTGGAGCAGGAATGGGGGAGAAACATCTCGCGTAAGAGCAGTAGGGGGCGCTCTTCTAAGGCTAAGACAGGCACGTTCATGGGACAGTGTAGAGGGAGCTTTACTCTGTATCTAACCCGTGCTGTACCTGCCCTGGGAGTGTTTGATGGGACAGTGTAGAGGGAGCTTTACTCTGTATCTAACCCGTGCTGTACCTGCCCTGGGAGTGTTTGATGGGGACAGTGTAGAGGGAGCTTTACTCTGTATCTAACCCTTGCTGTACCTGCCCTGGGAGTGTTTGATGGGACAGTGTAGAGGGAGCTTTACTCTGTATCTAACCCGTGCTGTACCTGCCCTGGGAGTGTTTGATGGGACAGTGTAGAGGGAGCTTTACTCTGTATCTAACCCGTGCTGTACCTGCCCTGGGAGTGTTTGATGGGACAGTGTAGAGGGAGCTTTACTCTGTATCTAACCCGTGCTGTACCTGCCCTGGGAGTGTTTGATGGGACAGTGTAGAGGGAGCTTTACTCTGTATCTAACCCGTGCTGTACCTGCCCTGGGAGTGTTTGATGGGACAGTGTAGAGGGAGCTTTACTCTGTATCTAACCCGTGCTGTACCTGCCCTGGGAGTGTTTGATGGGACAGTGTAGAGGGAGCTTTACTCTGTATCTAACCCGTGCTGTACCTGCCCTGGGTGTGTTTGATGGGACAGTGTAGAGGAAGCTTTACTCTGTATCTAACTCGTGCTGTACCTGCCCTGGGAGTGTTTGATGGGACAGTGTAGAGGGAGCTTTACTCTGTATCTAACCCGTGCTGTACCTGCCCTGGGAGTGTTTGATGGGATAGTGTAGAGGGAGCTTTACTCTGTAACTAACACGTGCTGTACCTGCCCTGGGAGTGTTTGATGGGACAGTGTAGAGGGAGCTTTACTCTGTATCTAACCCGTGCTGTACCTGCCCTGGGAGTGTTTGATGGGACAGTGTAGAGGGAGCTTTACTCTGTATCTAACCCGTGCTGTACCTGCCCTGGGAGTGTTTGATGGGACAGTGTAGAGGGAGCTTTACTCTGTATCTAACCCGTGCTGTACCTGCCCTGGGAGTGTTTCATGGGACAGTGTAGAGGGAGCTTTACTCTGTATCTAACCCGTGCTGTACCTGCCCTGGGAGTGTTTGATGGGACAGTGTAGAGGGAGCTTTACTCTGTATCTAACCCGTGCTGTACCTGCCCTGGGAGTGTTTGATGGGATAGTGTAGAGGGAGCTTTACTCTGTATCTAACCCGTGCTGTACCTGCCCTGGGAGTGTTTGATGGGACAGTGTAGAGGGAGCTTTACTCTGTATCTAACCCGTGCTGTACCTGCCCTGGGTGTGTTTGATGGGACAGTGTAGAGGGAGCTTTACTCTGTATCTAACCCGTGCTGTACCTGCCCTGGGAGTGTTTGATGGGACAGTGTAGAGGGAGCTTTACTCTGTATCTAACCCGTGCTGTACCTGCCCTGGGAGTGTTTGATGGGACAGTGTAGAGGGAGCTTTACTCTGTATCTAACCCGTGCTGAACCTGCCCTGAGAGTGTTTGATGGGACAGTGTAGAGGGAGCTTTACTCTGTATCTAACCCGTGCTGTACCTGCCCTGGGAGTGTTTGATGGGACAGTGTAGAGGGAGCTTTACTCTGTATCTAACCCGTGCTGTACCTGCCCTGGGAGTGTTTGATGGGACAGTGTAGAGGGAGCTTTACTCTGTATCTAACCCGTGCTGAACCTGCCCTGGGAGTGTTTGATGGGACAGTGTAGAGGGAGCTTTACTCTGTATCGAACCCGTGCTGTACCTGCCCCGGGAGTGTTTGATGGGACAGTGTAGAGGGAGCTTTACTCTGTATCTAACCCGTGCTGTACCTGCCCTGGGAGTGTTTGATGGGACAGTGTAGAGGGAGCTTTACTCTGTATCTAACCCTTGCTGAACCTGCCCTGGGAGTGTTTGATGGGACAGTGTAGAGGGAGCTTTACTCTGTATCTAACCCATGCTGTACCTGCCCTGGGAGTGTTGGATGGGACAGTGTAGAGGGAGCTTTACTCTGTATCTAACCTGTGCTGTACCTGCCCTGGGAGTGTTTGATGGGACAGTGTAGAAGGAGCTTTACTCTGTATCTAACCCGTGCTGTACCTGCCCTGGGACTGTTTGATGGGACAGTGTAGAAGGAGCTTTACTCTGTATCTAACCTGTGCTGTACCTGCCCTGGGAGTGTTTGATGGGACAGTGCAGAGGGAGCTTTACTCTGTATCTAACCCGTGCTGTACCTGCCCTGGGAGTGTTTGATGGGACAGTGCAGAGGGAGCTTTACTCTGTATCTAACCCGTGCTGTACCTGCCCTGGGAGTGTTTGATGGGACAGTGTAGAGGGAGCTTTACTCTGTATCTAACCCGTGCTGTACCTACCCTGGGAGTGTTTGATGGGACAGTGTAGAGGGAGCTTTACTCTGTATCTAACCCGTGCTGTAACCCTGAGCACTCTGGGCTAGGAAGGAGGAAAGATCAGAGTCGGCTCTCATGGTCGAATATGACACCAACGCTCATTGTCTCGATTCGTTGTTGTGACGATCACTGGACCGGGGTCTAGCACCTCAGTGTACTGGGTACCTTCAGCGGGGAGCTGGTGTTGGGAGGGGAACGAGGCCTGTCGTAACACTCGCCCCTGCATCCCCACGGACCAATCTCACTTCCTGGTTCTCCCTGATAGGCCGAGGCGGTCATGAATTTTGTGGTCCGGTACCGACCAGAAGAGCAGCCGGCACTCCGCCCTCACCACGACTCCTCCACCTTCACCATCAACATCGCCCTGAACAACAAAGGAATCGACTACGAGGTAAGTGTCTGAGAGACCGTTGCCCATCAGCAGGAGGAGGCACCCCGTGGAACGCCTGTTAGATTAAAGGGCCGTACCTTCCTGAGGTGATCTTTATTTTGCAATTTTCCAGGGCCAAGTGGGACACCCGGACCCCCGTACTTGGAGAGAGCTCTGTGTCCGCACTTACCCCCTAGCGTGGCCATTGGCTCTCAGTGCTGGGGATAACTGAGACTCAATGAACCAGACCCCTTTCAAAGACCAAACCCACCTATGCACCACCTCACTGTCTCCCTCAATCCCACCTTCCCACTGTCTCCCTCAACCCCACGTTCCCACCTTCTCCCTCAATCCCACCTTCTCCCTCAATCCCACCTTCTCAACATCTCCCTCAATCCCACCGCCTCCCTCAATCCCACCGCCTCCCTCAATCCCACCGCCTCCCTCAATATCCCTCAATCCCATCTCCCTCAATCCCACCGCCTCCCTCAATCCCACCTTCCCACTCTATCCCTCAATCCCACCTTCCCACTCTATCCCACCTTCCCACTCTATCCCTCAATCCCATCTCCCTCAATCCCACCCTCTCCCTCAATCCCACCTTCTCACCGTCTCCCTCAATCCCTCAATCCCACCTTATCCCTCAATCCCACTTTATCCCTCAATCCCACCTTCTCACCGTCTCCCTCAATCCCTCAATCCCACCTTATCCCTCAATCCCTCAATCCCACCTTATCCCTCAATCCCACCTTCTCACCGTCTCCCTCAATCCCTCAATCCCACCCTCGCCCTCAATCCCACCTTCCCACCCTCTCCCTCAATCCCACCTTCCCACCCTCTCCCTCAATCCCACCTTCCCACCGTATCCCTCAATCCCACCGTCTCCCTCAATCCCACCTTCCCACCCTCTCCCTCAATCCCACCTTCCCACCCTCTCCCTCAATCCCACCTTCCCACCATCTCCCTCAATCCCACCTTCCCACCCTCTCCCTCAATCCTATCTCTATTCAGAAATGCGTCTGAGTCACGGGTGTTTGATCCTGTATGAAGATCATTGGCTCTGATTGTTCCGCACATATCGATTGCAAGATGGCCATCGATGGGTTTTTATTGTATCGCCGGACACGATGATGTCATTGCCGTGATGTAATTCTGGGACGAAGGATAAAGGCCAAACATTGGCCGAGTGCCCTGTAAATCTCTGTCCAATTCTCCGCCGTCTGGCCAGTTTCCCAACCTTTTTATTTATTTTTTTTGCAGGGAGGAGGCTGCAGGTTTCTGAGATACAACTGCTCGCTAGAGGCCCCTCGGAAGGGATGGACGCTAATGCATCCGGGACGTCTCACCCACTTCCACGAGGGCCTGCCCACCACCAGCGGCACGCGGTACATCATGGTGTCCTTTGTGGACCCGTAACGATGGTGGAATCTGACTGGGACGTGGTGAAGGCCTCGAGCCTGGATTTGGAACTTTCTACACTGAGAACACGGCGTCCTATTTAGAGATCTCTCCTTTTACGACCATCAAAGTAGCATATCTGGAACCAGCCAACCCAACTAACAGCACCCCCCAAGAATGAGGCTCACCCTCCCAATCAAACTCTGCCTTCCCCACCAGGCTTCTCTGTGGAAACAATCTGGCTCGTTGACACTCTTTGTTCTCCGCCCATACCCCGCAGTTCCCATCAGGCCCTTTGACGTCTCCACTGATTGGACGCTGTAGATATGTTCGACAACAACTCGGTGGTAATCGGTAATTTTAACCGTCGTGTACAGCTAGTTACACACGGTAACACGCCGCTGGTCATGACCCCAAATCCTTTGGCGCGCAGGTAACCAAGTGTTGGAACGATCTGGTTCTTTTGCTCACGTTCTGCCTCTTCCCCTTTAAGGCAGTTCTTTATATGTCTCCCAAACGCCTTGACCACATGACCATGCCCTCGTCCACCCGCAGCCAATCAGTGACACTGTAGCCCATGCCCTCGTCCACCCGCAGCCAATCGGTGACACTGTAGCCCATGCCATCGTCCACCCACAGCCAATCAGTGACACTAGCCCATGCCCTCGTCCACCCACAGCCAATCAGTGACACTCTAGCCCATGCCCTCGTCCACCCACAGCCAATCAGTGACACTCTAGCCCATGCCCTCGTCCACCCACAGCCAATCAGTGACACTCTAGCCCATGCCATTGTCCACCCTCAGCCAATCGGTGACACTGTAGCCCATGCCCTCATAAACCCTCAGCCAATCAGTGACACTGTAGCCCATGCCCTCAGCCAATCGGTGACACTGTAGCCCATGCCATCGTCCACCCACAGCCAATCAGTGACATTGTAGCCCATTTGCCCCATATATGGACGTGCTTCCATTTTCCTTCCATTTAGTTGATGGGGTAGATTGGAAGAGACCATTTTCTCTAGCGGGTGGGGGAAGAGTCCAGAACAAGGGGGCAAAACCTTAAAATTAGAGCCAGGCCCTTCAGGGGTGATGTCAGGAAGCACTTCTTCACAAAGGGGAGTGGAAATCTGGAACTCTCTCCCCCAAAAAAGCTGTCGAGGCTGGGGGTCAATTGAAAATTTCAAAACCGAGATCGATAGATTTTTGTTGGGTAAGGGTATTAAGGGTTACGGAACCAAGGAGGGTAGATGGAGTTAAGGTACAGATCAGCCGTGATCTAATTGAATGGCAGGACCAGCTCGAGGGGCTGAATGGCCTCCTCCAGGTCCTGTGTTTCTCCCTGACTCTCTGCAGCAGTTTTTCAGCAGACGCAACTTAAAAGAAAGTGTAGCAAGTCCGTCTAGGATTACAGACGCCTCTGTCTGGGGGCACGAGCTCTGTGGCTTTCATACATTGCAGAAGGAGGCATTTCGGCCCATCGTGCCTGTCCTATCGTACCAATAACGCGCAGCACGAGGGGTCTCGGGAGTGAGCAAAGCAGAGGGTGGAGGAGTAGAGGGTCACAGTAGGCCGAGGTAGATGAGCCGTAGGCCCTTTCTCTTCTACCTGTCCTACACTTTGCAGACACCATCCAGGGCAAAGCAGCCCGCTTGATTGGCACCCCATCCACCGCCTTAAACATTCATTCCCTCCACCACCGGCGCACCGTGGCTGCAGTGTGTACCATCTACAAGACGCACTGCAGCAACTCGCCAAGGCTTCTTCGGCAGCACCTCCCAAACCCGCGACCTCCACCACCTAGAAGAACAAGGGCAGCAGGCACGTGGGAACACCACCACCTCCAAGTTCCCCTCCAAGTCACACACCATCCCGACTTGGAAATATATCGGCCGTTCCTTCATCGTCGCTGGGTCAAAATCCTGGAACTCCCTCCCTAACGGCACTGTGGGAGCACCTTCACCACACGGACTGCAGCGGTTCAAGAAGGCGGCTCACCACCACCTTCACGAGGGCAATTAGGGATGTGCAATAAATGCCCAGCGACGCCCACGTCCCGTGAAATTAATTTTAAGAAGGACCTACCTCAACATTTTCTCAATCCATACAAGAGCCTTTCCAATTCTTCATTTCTCCCCTGCCCCTCGCCAAGTTTGATCAGTGAGCATATTCTAGAGAGTTCGACATCCCAATCCTAACATTTGGCGTTCCATGTTTTGGGTCACTTGCGCGTGCTTTGGGGTGTGGAGCGTGGGACGCAGTTTGGTGCGGTACAGCAGGCAGCCAGTTACTTGAACCAGCTAGTGTGTGTGTGTGTGTGTGTGTGTGTGTGTGTTCTGAGTCGGGCACCAGGCCTTGTTTTATTTATTACCAGCCCTTTAGTTTTGTTTGGTTTTATTTTCTCTTTCTTTGCGAATTCTGAGGAGCCTTTTTCTTCCCCCCACCCACTTCTCCCGTGCTGCGACCTCCTGCGTTCTGGGCCAAAACCCGTTCCGGCGCCGAAGAGGCGAAGGAGGCCTCGGGGTCGATAGGGCGACAGAGGTTGAAAATGGCTGGGTGGAGCTGGAGGAGATTCAGGAGAGGTTCCCAGATCTCCCCCACCCCCCAGGAGAGGATGCCTCATCCCCCCTCCTTGTCTGTGCGGGATCGGAAGCAGTGGATCCACCAGTCCCCTGAGGAAGGCTGGGCCTAGTTCTGATATACCCTGTGACGCCTGTGGGAGGGAGGGAGGGATGGGCTTCAGCCTGGATTGGAAGCTGCGGGCCTACACGAGAAGGCACGGCCCAGTAGGCTGCTGCCCTGTAGGAGCCTTTGTGGTTTGGACTAGGAGGCGGCCTATCGATCCCGCGAGTGTCATTCCCTGATCGGAAAGTAAAGGAGTGATCACGATGACCGTTCAGCCAGGCGATTCTGCCTCGTTCACCTTGCGCTCTGCTCGCAGGCCCAAACCGTTGCCATGGCGTCGGGACCCAATCTTGGCCGCCATCTTGCGGATAGGCCAGTTTGAGCGCGAGAGGGGCCGCGTCAATGCACTGAGCTGCTGCCCCAACCCCCTCCCCCCTTCTGACGGGCCCCTGTCCCACAGTCCTTCTCGCGGGTTGCCACGGTTACTGACCACCCCGCTGTGCACAAATATTGACTGGGGCCTATGGATGAAAGGCTAACTTGAGCCTCATGGAGGGCGTGGGCTTACAGAGGTGACTGAGGGTGTCTCGTACACCTATAAGTGTATTTTTTTGTATATTTTATGTTTTATTTTAAATGTGATTGAAAGAATGCTGTATATTATATGCTCTTTACCATCTACGTGCCTGTACTACATCATTGCACACTCCAAGTCACTTCTGTAACGCCAGAGGCAGTTTAGCCCAGTTATAACCCGCATCTTTGAGAAAGAAACACTTGTTTTTCTACAGCGTCTTTCACATCATCAGCACGTCTCAAAGCGCTTCACAGTCAATGAAGTTTTTTTGAAGTGTGGTCACTGTTGTAATGTGGGAAACGTGGCAGCCAATTTGTGCACAGCAAGCTCCCACAAACAGCAATGTGATAATGACCAGATCATGTTTTTTTTTTAGTGATGTTGATTGAGGGATAAATATTGGCCCCAGGACACCGGGGAGAACTCCCCCGCCCCCCCCCCGGGCCGCTCTTCTTCGAAATAGTGGCCGTGGGATCTTCTATGTCCACCTGAGAGAGCAGACGGGGCCTCGGTTTAACGTCTCATCCGAGAGACGGCACCTCCGACAGGGCAGCGCTCCCTCAGCACTGGCACCGCGAGTGTCCGCCTGGATTATGGGGGCTCAAGTCTCTGGAGTGGGGCTCGAACCCACGACCTTCTGACTCTGAGGCGTGAGAGTGCTGCTGACTTGAGTATCCAGGCCGCTATTTATCCCTCGCCCGACATCATTAAAACAGATTTTCTGGTCATTATCACATTGGTGCACAGCAAGCTCCCATGCACAGCAATCAGCTGCCGCGTTTCCTACATTACAACGGCGACTAAAGAGTACTTTGTTGGTTGTGAAGCGTTTTGGGACGTCCGGAGGTTGTGAAAGGCGCTATAGAAATGCAAGTTCTTTCTCTAAGCCTGGTGTCAGTATATCTTGTGAGTTTGAGCTTTCGGATGTTCACTGGGAGGGAGACGGCGATCAGCGTAGATTTTTCCCGATGGAGAAGCATAGGAATGTTTTACTTCCCTGGCCTGAGCCTCGTTCCTGAGCTTGTAAAGGCGGAAAACGAGCCACTGAGAATCACAGAATGATGCCATTTGGCCCATCGTGCCTGGGCTTATTCTTCCCCGACGTCGGATCCCTCCTGGGCCTGTCCTGGCCGGATGGTGGGGCAGGACCCGGAGATCGTCTGTGAGCGAGAAGCCGCGACTGTCCCGCTTCTTCTTCAGCTTGGCGCAAACCGGAGGTTGGCGGGTTCGGCTCCCGTCTCCGCAGTGCGCCCGTCTCGCCCTGACGCTCCCAGTGCCAGTGAGGGCGTTGCTGAGTTGTCAGAGGCGCCATCGTTCTCCCGGTGTCCTGGGCAATTTTTGTCACTTCAACCAGCACCACCAAAAGCAGATGAAGCGGCCGCTCATCTGCCCGCTTGTGGGATCTTGCTGTACACTTTGGGGCATGCTGAGGCGGTGAGAACACGCTACCTATATGAAAACTCTTTCTTTACTGGCTTGGGGTGGGGGGTGGTGGGGAGTGCATGGTGCAGGCACTCTTCCAATCTAGCCTGGACTGCTGGGATTAATCTTCGGTGTATGAATCCAATTTGAAATGGGTTTGAACAGTCTCACTCCCGTTCTGAGAGAGAGAACGTGCATTTCGACAGAGAGCCTTTCACCACCTCAGGTTGTTCCACTGTGCTTTACAGCCACTGATGTACTTTAAGTGTAGTCATAAGAAATAGGAGCAGGAGTAGGTCATTCGGCCCTTCGAGCCTGCTCCGCCATTCAATAAGACCATGGCTGATCTTCTACCTCATCTCCACTTTCCCTGCCCGATCCCCATATCCCTTGATTCCCTTAATTTTCAAAAATCTATCGATCTCTGTCTTGAATATACTCAACGACTGAGCCTCCACAGCCCTCTGGGGTCGAGAATTCCAAAGATTCACCACCCTCTGAGTGAAGACATTTCTCCTCATCTCAGTCCTAAATGGCCGACCCCTTATTCTGAGACTGTGACCCCTGGTTCTAGACTCCCCAGCCAGGGGGACACATCCTCCCTGCATCTACCCTGTCAAACCCTGTAAGAATTTTGTATGTTTCAATGAGATCACCTCTCATTCTTCTAAACTCTAGAGAATATAGGCCTAGTCTACTCAATCTCTCCTCATAGGACAATCCCCCCATCCCAGGAACCAGTCTGGTGAACCTTCGTTGCACTCCCTCTGTGGTAAGTATATCCTTCCTTAGGTAAGGAGACCAAAACTGTACACAATACTCCAGGTGTGGTCTCACCAGGGCCCTATATAATTGCAGTAAGACATCTTTACTCTTATACTCAAATCCTCTTGTAATAAAGGCCAACATACCATTTGCTTGCTGTTCCTGCATGTTAACTTTCAGTGATTCTTGTACAAGGACACCCAGGTCCCTCTGAACACCAACATTTCCCAATCTCTCACCATTTAAAAAATACTCTGCTTTTCTATTTTTCCTACCAAAATGGAGAACTTCATATTTCTCCACATTATATTCCATTTGCCATGTTCTTGCCCACTCACATAGCCTGTCTATATCCCCTTGAAGCCTCTTTGCATCTTCCCACCCAGCTTTGCATCATCAGCAAACTTGCATATATTACATTTGGTCCCCTCATCCAAATCATTGATGTAGATTGTGAATAGCTGAGGCCCAAGCACTGATCCTTACGGTACCCCCCTAGTTACAGCCTGCCAACCCGAAAATGACCCGTTTATTCCTACTCTCTGTTTTCTGTCCGTTAACCAATCCTCAATCCATGCTAGTATATTACCCCCAATCCCATGAGCCCTAATTTTGTTTAATAACCTCTTGTGTGGCACCTTATCGAATGCCTTCTGAAAATCCAAATACACCACATCTACTGGTTCCCCCTTATCTACTCTGCTAGTTACAACCAGATTTGTCAAACACGATTTCCCTTTCATAAATCCATGTTGACTCTGCCCAATCCTATTATAATTTTCTAAGCGCCCTGTTACCACGTCCTTAAAAATAGATTCGAGCATTTTCCCGACTACTGATGGTCTGTAGTTCCCCGTTTTCTCTCACCCTCCATTCTTAAATAGTGGGGTTACATTTGCTACCTTCCAATGGCGGGAACCATTCTAGAATCTATGGAATTTTGGAACATGACAACCAATGCATCCACTATCTCTATAGCCACCTCTTTCAAAATCCTAGGGTGTAGGCCATCAGGTTCAGGGGATTTATCGGCTTCAGTTCCATTAATTTCTCCAGTACTATTTTTTTAATTAATACTAATTTCTTTCAGTTCCTCATTCTCGCTAGACCCTGAGATCTCCAGTATTTCTGAGAAGTTTTTTGCGTCTTCTTCCGTGAAGACAGACACAAAGTATTTGTTTAATTTCTCTGCCATTTCCTTATTCCCCATTATAATTTCTCCTGTCTCAGCCTGTAAGGGACCCACATTTACTTTTGCTAATCTTTTCCTTTTTACATACCTATTGAAGCTTTTACAGTCTGTTTTTATGTCTCTCGCTAGTTTACTCTCATTCTATCTTTCCTTTCTTTATCAATTGGTCCTCCTTTGCTGAATTCTAAAATCCTCCCAATCCTCAGGCTTACTGCTCTTTTCGGCAACATTATACACCTCTTCCTTTGATCTAATACTATCTTTAACTTCTCTTGTTAGCCACGGTTGGACCACTTTTCCTGTGGGGTTTTTGTACCTTAAAGGAATGTATATTTGTTGTAAATTATGTATTAATTCTTAAAATGCTAGCCATTGCTCGTCCACTGTCATACCTTTTAATGTAGTTTCCCAATCTTCCTTAGCCAACTTGCCCCTCATACTTACGTAGTTTGCTTTGTTTCGATTTAAGATCCTAGTTTTGGATTTAACTAAATCAATTTCAAACTCAATATAAAATTCAATCATATTATGGTCACTCTTCCCTAAAGGCCCCTTTACTACAAGGTTATTAATTAACCCTTTCACTAGTCGCTGTAATGGATGCTGAGTATCTAACCCATCAACTCACCTGGTGACCCTCCCTCGGATCTCCTCCCCATTCTGGGGCTTTGACTTTCCCAAGTATCTCCTCCCTATTCCAGGGCCCTAACCTTCCCCGTATCTCCTCCCCATTCCGGACCTGTCACAATCCTGCCCATCTGCACCCCATTCCGGACCTGTGACAATCCTGCCTATCTCCTCCCCATTCCAGACCTGTGACGCTCTGCCTACTCGACTCCCCCTGATGGCCTGCTAGCTAAAATGCCCCAGCGCAGGAGGAACTGATAGACCCTCCCCATCCCCCTCTCCTCCTCCTCCTCCTCCCCCAGGTGACTGTCAGCAGCATAGGCCGAGACTGGAACCAGGGACTAACCTGGCCCGTAAAGCAGTGCAATATCCCCCTCCCCTGTCCCCCTTTGCCCACCCCACCACGAGCCAGCAGGGAAGCTCACACACAACCACGCGTTACCGAGAGAGGATTCCGCTTAATAAAAAACAGGCTCGGGTCCCCCAGGAAACAAAATGGTTTAATTTAATAAATGCCCAGTGAATGACCTTCATATTGAAGACTTTCGGGTTTCCCCGCCCCTCCCCCATAAAAAATCCAATCAGGCTCAACATGAACATGCACAGACATTGCCCAACACTCGATCCCAAAACATAAGCCCGATGTTCAGTGAGCGGAAGAGGTGGACCCGCAGACACGAGGCAGTCTCGGCTCCTTCCACGATCCATCATTCGCTGCCCTCCTTCAATAAGGACATTAATATTTTCCCTCCCCCAATATCCACTATTATAACTATTAAAAAAAAAAGTGTGCATTCCCCCTCCCCCCTCAGCCTTCTCGGGAGTTATGCGCGGATCCAAACTCCAATGACTTTACTTGCCTGGTGTGGGAGTGAGCCTTCGGTTCACTGGTAGCGTTCCCACCTCGGAGTCTGAAGGGCAAGGGTTTGAATCCCGCTCCAACCAGTCCCGGCCCGTGGAGATAGGAGCTCAGGAATCTGAATTCCGGGCTGATATCCAGCGGGATACTCGTGTCCGGTGGGTGTGGGTGGCCCCTCCCTCACCGTATGGGTTGTGGGAGCCCATGAACCCCCTGTATAGGACGAACCACCCTATCGGGTAGTATAGAGATGGTTATGGCCATGGAAGCAGCATTCACGTTGTGCCCTGTCAATCAGCCTGCAAATTCTTCCACTACTTGTTATTGAAGTCAATGGGAGTCGGGCGTGAAAACTCTCCACTGGCTGGGAGATGGTTGTGGGTGTTGGAGGCCAATCATCGCCTCAGGGCATTGCTGCAGGAGTTCCTCAGGGCAGTGTCCTAGGCCCAACCATCTTCAGCTACTTCATCAATGACCTTCCCTCCAACATAAGGTCAGAAATGGGGCTGTTCACTGATTATTGCAGTGTCCAGCGCCATTCACAACTCCTCAGATAGTGAAGCAGTCCATGCCCACATGCAGCAAGACCTGGACGACATCAAGGCTTGGGCTGATAAGTGGCAATAACATTTGCGCCCCACAACTGCCAGGCAAAGACTATCTCCAACAAGAGAGAATCTAACCACTGTCCCTTGACATTCAACGGCATTACCATCACCAAATCCCCCACCATCAACATCCTGGGGTCACCATTGACCAGAAACCTAACTGGACCAACTGTATAAATACGTGGCTACAAGAGCAGGTCAGAAGCTGGGTATTCTGCAGCGAGTATCTCACCGCCTGACTTCCCAAAGCCTTTCCACCAACTACAAGGCACAAGTCAGGAATGTGATGGAATACTCTCCACTTGCCTGGATGAGTGCAGCTTCAACAACACTCAAGAAGCTCGACACCATCCAGGACAAAGCAGCCCGCTTGATTGGCACCCCATCCACCGCCTTAAACATTCACTCCCTGCACCATCGGCGCACCGTGGCTGCAGTGTGTACCATCTACAAGATGCACTGCAGCAACTCGCCAAGGCTTCTGCGGCAGCACCTCCCAAACCCGCGACCTCCACCTCCTAGAAGGACAAGGGCAGCAGGCGCATGGGAACACGTTCCCCTCCAAGTCACACACACCATCCTGACTTGGAAATTCATCGTCGCTGGGTCAAAATCCCTCCCTATCAGCACTGTGGGAGCACCTTCACCACACGGACTGCAGCAGTTCAAGAAGACGGCTCACCGCCACCTTCTCGAGGGCAATTAGGGATGGGCAATAAATGCTGGCCTTGCCGGCGACGCCCACATCCCATGAATGAATTTTAAAAAGAACTACTCTCCAAGAGGTAAAAGAGTGCGGAGGAACAAAAACAATCAATACGCCACCTGGTCAGACAGTTGATCAGCCCGTGAATCTGTCCATTATTTCTCCGAGGGGGACAATACGCAAAACCCCCAGGTGTTCACTGAGAGAGGCTTCTGCCACATGTCGTATAACAGAGTTGGCTTTAGCTCACTGCGGGGGTTGGGCTCCAAAAATGCACGGGGCGGGAGGGAGCGGGCTGCTAGCCCCATTAAACGAGGGGTTGTCCAAAAATTGAGAGACAGGGAGATCTGACAATGTGCCCAATAAAAGGGAATGCCAATCCCCGACTAAATATGGATGAGGTAGCCCATTCTTGGTCCTCACCCCTGCCACCCTCCCCATTCTGACATCCAATTGTATCTTAAACAAGTCCAGGGCTTTTACCTCCACTCCCCTATCCTGGAGTCCGTTTTTAGGTGTTGGTCCCTCTTGGTGTGAAGGAGGACTTGCTGATATCGGGTCTTAATTGACCTTAGAGTTGGCAGGGGCCATCAGGCCTGGATCAGTTTCTGGATTGGAGCGGGCGAGAAGGCTCGGAGAGATCGCCCTGTCTGGAGCAGGAGGAGAATGTTGGGGATCTTGGTGCGAGGGATTTTTTTTGCTGACAGATCCTGACTTCTCCTCGGCCGGCAGGGGCGGCGGCGGGCGGAGGTTCTAACGGTGCAGTGAGCAGCGGTCGGTCCGGGGAAAGGATTTCCGCTTCGCGCACTGGTCCACAAAAGTAGAATAAACTGCGAAAACTCAACCCCTTTCGCGGCCGAAATAAAACTAAAAAAAGAAGACGGACTCATCCGGCCATTTTCCCCATTAAAAAAAAAACCTTTACCGGGCGCAACACATTTGCAGAAACTGTGGGGAGACACTTTTTCCTCGCACGGGAGCGGGGAGTTAAGAAGAAGTCCCCGCCGGGTAATGGGATCAGGCCGAGGGGTCGAAGAAGGGGTCGACGGGCGGGATGTTGTAGCTGGCGTCGAGGAAGATGGCGAGCGTTCCGATTGAGGTGAAAGTGATGAAGACCCAGAGGAAGAGCCGATCGACGACCATGGCGACGTACTGCCAGTCCTCCTTCAGCTGCAAAAAGGACAAAAGACACAATCAGCAAAAGGGGGGGCCGGCACAGAGCAGGGAAAAGCCCAGGCTCCATTCCCGGCCTGTGCCGAGTAGGCCCATCTCAGTCGAGGCAATGGTGGGGAGGGGGAGAGAAAGGAGAAGGGGTGGGGGCGCTTCAATTGGTCTCAGTGCCTCTGGGTTAGGGGCGTTGGGAGGACGGCACTGAGCAGGAAAGGCCCAGGCTCCATTCCCGGCCTATGCCAAGTAGGCCCATCTCAGTCGAGGCAATGGTGGGGAGGGGGAGGAATGCGGGGTGAGCCAGTCAGGTTCTTTGGAGACTTCGGACAGTGAATTTTGCATCAGTTATTTCCGCCAATCCCCCAGGCACACCAGGGCGCGAATATTCCAAAAATAACAAACCCTCAATTTAAATCACAGGACAAATGCACCATGGTGTCGGCCGTGGGTCGCACTCTCTTGCCTGAGTCAGAAGGTCGTGGGTTCAAGTCCTACTCCGGAGACTTGAGCACAAAAATCCAGGCCGACACCCCCAGTGCAGTACTGAGGGAGTGCTGCACTATCGGAGGTGCCGTCTTTTGGATGAGACGTTAAACCGAGGCCCCTTCGGCCCTCTCAGGTGGTCATAAAATGATCCCACGGCCACTATTGGAAGAACAGCAGCGGGGGGGTGTTCTCCCGGGCCGATATGTATCCCTCAATCAACATCGTTAAAAACATTATCCGGTCATTATCACACCACTGTTTGTGGGAGCTTGCTGTGCGCGAATTGGCTGTCGCATTTCCTACTTTACAACAGTGTCAGGGTCAGAGTGTGTACAATAACAGAGAGAGGGCGTTAGAGACAGTGCCAGGGTCAGAGAGAGAGCTGGAGAGACAGGGGCACAGTGTTGGATGACACCCATCTCTGTTACTCTTTCACCTTGTGACCTGGCGGCCATGTTATTCTCCAAATTTGGCATCAGCGGCACGATGATGTAATTCTTTCCTTGACATCTCTCACCTGGTCACTCTGACCCCGCTGTCCCTTACTGATTCGCTCAGAGCACTCAATGGAGTTGCCATGACGACCAAGCCCCACCACCCCCCCCCCCGGCCTGCTATGAATGATGGGTAAATTGGCTCATCGCATCCAACGCGAGGTAGGCCCAGCTCTGGTGCATTATGGGAGGTTGCCGTCGTACAGCGGGGTATTTTTTTCCCTTTCCCCTCCCGTGCCCCTCCCTTCCTCCCCTCCCCCGGTTACCGCGGGCGCCCTGGCCGGGCCATCTCTCACCGCGTCGTACTCCTCCTGCGCCTCCAGCTCCTTCGCGATGTACTTGATGGCCTCCACCGCGGCCTTGAGGTCCGGAGGCAGAGCCACTTGCTGGACGAGCCCGTTCATGTACCGGTTTATCTCTGGGAACAGGCGGTTCGGCTGCAACTCCAACCTGAGGGAAAGGAGGAAGAGTTTAAAGAGTTTAAGCATGCAGGTGCAGCAGGCGGTTAAGAAGGCAAATGGTATGTTGGCCTTCGTAGCGAGAGGGTTTGAGTACAGGAACAAGGATGTCTTGTTACAGTTGTACAGGGCCTTGGTGAGACCACACCTTGAGTATTGTGTGCAGTTTTGGTCGCCTTATCTGAGGAAGGATGTTCTTGCCATGGAGGGAGTGCAGCGAAGATTCACCAGGCTGATACCTGGGATGGCAGGAATGACGTATGAGGAGAGATTGGGTTGATTGGGCTTGTACTCGCTGGAGTTTAGAAGAATGAGAGGGGATCTCATTGAAACTTATAAAATTCTGACAGGACTGGACAGACTAGATGCAGGAAGGATGTTCCCGATGGTCGGGGAGTCCAGAACCAGGGGTCACAGTCTAAGGATAAGGGGTAAGCCATTTAGGACAGAGATGAGGAATTTCTTCACCCAGAGAGTGGTGAACCTGTGGAATTCTCTACCACAGAAGGCAGTTGAGGCCAATTCATTAAATATATTCAAGAAGGAGTTGGATATATTTCTTAAGGCTAAATGGATCAAGGGGTATGGGGAGAAGGCAGGGACAGGGTACTGAATTTGGATGATCAGCCATGATCGCATTGAATGGCAGAGCAGGCTTGAGGGGCCGAATGGCCTACTCCTGCTCCTATCTTCTATGTTTCTATGTTTCTATCTCCTCTCGGGCAGGGCGGGGAGAGGGAGGCGGGGGGGGGGGGGGTGGAATTGAGCTCCTGACGGGGTCGCCAACTCCTCTAGGAATTAAAGATTAATCTCCAGGTGCAACCCGGGGAAAAACAAAATCACTGGGACCTTAATTTTCTTTTAGCATTTATATAGCGCCTTTAATGGCATCTCACAGGAGCGATTATCAGACAAAATTTGACACCGAGCCACATAAGGAGATATTAGGACAGGTGACCAAAAGCTTGGTCAAAGAGGTCAGTTTTAAGGAGCGTCTTAAAGAACATAAGAAATAGGAGCAGGAGTCGACCATTCGGCCCCTCGAGCCTGCTCCGCCGTTCGATAAGATCATGGTGTGGAGATGCCGGTGTTGGACTGGGGTGTACAAATGTAAGAAGTCACACAACACCAGGTTATAGTCCAACAGCTTTATTTGAAATCACAAGCTTTCGGAGCGCTGCTCCTTCGTCAGGTGAAGCTTGTGATTTCAAATAAAGCTGTTGGACAATAAGATCATGGCTGATCTTCGACCTCAACTCCACTTTCCCGCCCGATCTCCATATCGCTCGATTCCCCTAGAGTCCAAAAATCTATCGATCTCAGCCTTGAATATACTCAAAGACTGAGCCTCCACAGCCCTCTGGGGTAGAGAATTCCAAAGATCCACCACCCTCTGAGTGAAGAAATTCCTCCTCATCTCAGTCTTAAATGGCCGACCCCTTATCCTGAGACTCTGCCCCCTGGTTCTAGACTCTCCAGCCAGGGGAAACAACCTCTCAGCATCTACCCTGTCAATCCCCTTCAGAATCTTGTATGTTTCAATGTGATCACCTCTCATAAAGGAGGAGAGAGAGGCGGAGAGGTTTAGGGAGGGAATTCCAGAGCTTAGCGCCCGGGCGGTTGAAGGCACGGCCACCAATGGTGGAGCGATGGAAATCCAGGGATGCTCCAGAGGCCAGAATCGGAGGAGCGCAGAGATCACAAAGGTTACAGAGATAGGGAGGGGAGGGGGGGCGAGGCGATGGAGGGATCTGAACACGAGGATGAGAATTTTAAAAGCTGGACCGGGGAGCCAATGTAGGTCGGCGAGCACAGAGGGGGGCGATGGGCGAATGTTCATGAGTTGTTAAAGGGATAAAATGGCTGGTTTGACTGACAGTCAAGCATTCTCCAATCGGTTAATTAAGCGAGGCGGGAAGGCGGGGCCTGGGAGGCTGGGCGGGTCGGGCGGCCAATGGCGGGGCGGTTGGGGGGGGGGTCATGCGATTGGTACCTCCAGGAACATGTCCAAAGACTGTTGGCAACCCTCGGTGCCGGCCTTCACGTGAACTCCAGGGTGGAATCCAGCGCTTCAAGCACCAACAGCTGACGAGTTGGACGCGAGCCTCGTTGTCAGGGATCAACTCCTGACATGAAGGTCCAGCCTCCGCATCCCACCGTGCCGCAGACAGCCCATATTTACAGGGGCGTGCGAGCCGCGCCCGGCCTGCTTAACCTCTGACCCCAGCCGTACAAGCCCCACCATTCGCCGCCAGGTATCTGCTAAATGCACTGGGACCGGGTTCAGGGACTCTTCCTCTGCTCCACCACATGACCTCCGTTACAAGGTGTCAAGCCCGTAGTCAGCTCCAGAAAGCCACACAATCTACTTACAACGAACCCCTCCTCCCCACCCGCGCCCCCCCCCGGCCAGGCGATTCTTTTTAAAATTCATTCATGGGATGTGGGCGTCGCTGGCAAGGCCAGCATTTATTGCCCATCCCTAATTGCCCTCGAGAAGGTGGTGGTGAGCCGCCTTCTTGAACCGCTGCAGTCCGTGTGGTGAAGGTGCTCCCACAGTGCTGTTAGGGAGGGAGTCCCAGGATTTTGACCCAGCGACGATGAAGGAACGGCCGATATATTTCCAAGTCAGGATGGTGTGTGACTTGGAGGGGAACTTGGAGGTGGTGGTGCTCCCATGCGCCTGCTGCCCTTGTCCTTCTAGGTGGAAGAGGTCGCGGGTTTGGGAGGTGCTGCCGAAGAAGCCTTGGCGAGTTGCTGCAGTGCATCTTGTAGATGGTACACACTGCAGCCACGGTGCGCCGGTGGTGGAGGGAGTGAATGTTTGAGGTAAAAACCTTTAAGGTAAAATTCTACAACTCGGCCGTTCTACATCACTCCCCTCGTTCCTACAACCCTCCCTATATGGATTTTCCTTGTTATTCTGGACACCAACCCGTACTGCCAGGCCTCATCCATTGAAAGGTGTTTTTTTTTATTTGCTCTGGCGATGTGGACGAGACTGGCAAGGTCGTACTTACTACCCATCCCGAGCTACCCGAGGACATTCAGTGCAAACTACATGGCCTAGAAATTCAGTGGGCTGCGCCACCCGTTGGTGCCCAAAGAGGGCACTTAGTGGGTTTTACGCCACTGGCCACGCCTCCCGCTAAATTTAGCGGGACGCTAATGGTGGCGCTGGCCATTAGCACTGCGCCGCTACCGATGACGTCATCGGTGTGCGCAGTGCCCCGCTACCGCCCCGATCGCGAAATTTGGTAGCGCCCCCTGCTTTAATGCCGGTCGCAATTTGCGACCGGTTCAGGGGGCCTACCTGCGGCGGTAGAGGCACTGAGGTGCGGGGCGGCCATTTTTTTTGCTGGCCGCCTGCCAGCACCTCTCCGCGCCGCCGTCCCCGGCCTCCTGAGCACCCCCTCCCCCCCTCATGGAGTGCCGGCTTTTTCCCAAGAGCCCGGCACTTCTCCTCGGTGCCGGGCTCTTTTGCCGGCATTCGTGCTCTTCCAGCACGCTGCAGCAGGCTCCTCCCCTTTAAGAAGGGGAGGAAGGCCTGCAGTACCGCAGCACGCCGTTGCGCTGCGATTTTCAGTTGCAGCGCCCCAAGAGGGATGCGGGGCGCATCGAGTAGTGCCGCGCTTCCCTCTGGGGCGCGCAAACTGAATTTGCGGCGGGCGGCCGCGACTGCGTCCGGGGCGCTACTTCTGGCGCCCTGGCTAGGCTGGCACCCCAAATGGGGCGCCAGTGAATTTCTAGGCCCATGTCTCTGGAGCACTGTGTAGGCCCAGACCGGGTAGGGGTGGGACTGGAGTCACGTGTAGGCCCAGACCGGGTAGAGGCGGGGCTGGAGTCATGTGTAGGACCAGACCGGGTAGGGGTGGGACTGGAGTCACGTGTAGGCCCAGACCGGGTAGAGGTGGGGCTGGAGTCATGTGTAGGACCAGACCGGGTAGGGGTGGGACTGGAGTCACGTGTAGGCCCAGACTGGGTAGGGGTGGCAGGTTCCCTCCCCAGAAGGGGATTTAGTGAACCAGCTTGGCTTTGATGACAATCCGGCAGCTTCAGTGGTCAGTTTGTTTTTTTCTGGTGCCGGCCCACAGAAAACCGAATTTACTGGATCCAACTTCACAACTTACCATCATGTGTGTGAGTGTGAGAGAGAGAGAGAGAGAGAGAGAGAGAGAGAGTGGGGGGGGGGGGGGGGCGGGCAGAGAGTGAGGGGGGGGAGAGTGACAGAGCTGGGGAGAGTGAGAGAAAGAGAGAGTGTGAGAGAGAGAAAGTGTGAGAGTCTGAGAGAGTGTAAGAGAGCAAGTGTGAGAGAGCGAGTGTGAGAGAGAGCGCGAGTGTGTGAGAGAGCGCGAGTGTGTGAGAGCGCGAGTGTGTGAGAGCGCGAGTGTGTGAGAGCGCGAGTGTGTGAGAGCGCGAGTGTGTGAGAGCGCGAGTGTGTGAGAGCGCGAGTGTGTGAGAGCGCGAGTGTGTGAGAGCGCGAGTGTGTGAGAGCGCGAGTGTGTGAGAGCGCGAGTGTGAGAGAGCGCGAGTGTGAGAGAGCGCGAGTGTGAGAGAGCGCGAGTGTGAGAGAGCGCGAGTGTGAGAGAGCGCGAGTGTGAGAGCGCGCGAGTGTGAGAGCGCGCGAGTGTGAGAGCGCGCGAGTGCGAGAGCGCGCGAGTGCGAGAGAGCGCGAGTGCGAGAGAGCGCGAGTGCGAGAGAGCGCGAGTGCGAGAGAGCGCGAGTGCGAGAGAGCGCGAGTGCGAGAGCGCGCGAGTGCGAGAGCGCGCGAGTGCGAGAGAGCGCGAGTGCGAGAGAGCGCGAGTGCGAGAGAGCGCGAGTGCGAGAGAGCGCGAGTGCGAGAGAGCGCGAGTGCGAGAGAGCGCGAGTGCGAGAGAGCGCGAGTGCGAGAGAGCGCGAGTGCGAGAGAGCGCGAGTGCGAGAGAGCGCGAGTGAGCGCGAGTGCGAGTGCGCGAGAGCGCGAGAGCGCGAGTGCGAGAGCGCGAGTGCGAGAGCGCGAGTGCGAGAGTCTGAGAGAGCGAGTAAGAGAGCGAGTGTGTGAGAGAGCGAGTGTGTGAGAGCGCGAGTGCGAGAGAGCGCGAGTGCGAGAGAGCGCGAGGGCGAGCGCGTGAGGGCGAGCGCGTGAGGGCGAGCGCGTGAGGGAGCGCGAGAGGGCGAGCGCGAGCGCGAGAGGGAGCGCGAGAGGGCGAGCGTGAGAGGGCGAGCGTGAGAGGGCGAGCGTGAGAGGGCGAGCGTGGGAGGACGAGCGTGGGAGGACGAGCGTGGGAGGGCGAGCGCGAGGGAGAGCGAGCGCGAGGGAGAGCGAGCGCGAGCGCGAGAGAGAGCGAGCGCGAGAGAGCGCGAGCGCGAGAGAGAGCGAGCGCGAGAGAGAGCGAGCGCGAGAGAGAGCGAGCGCGAGAGAGAGAGAGCGCGAGAGAGCGCGAGAGCGAGCGAGCGCGAGAGCGAGCGAGAGAGAGAGCGAGCGAGAGAGAGAGCGAGCGAGCGTGAGTGAGAGAGGGAGAGTGAGTGAGTGTGAGAGTGTGAGTGAGTGTGAGAATGAGCACAAGCCCTATGGCAGAGGGTACCTGGTACTCTCCTTCAGGTAGGAGAAGTCCATCGCCGGTTTACGGATGAAGTACTCGTCTACCGCTCGGCTCAGCACCATGGACTTCTCATTCAGCGTGGCCTGCTCCTTGGGCCTCTCGATCCACAGGAACTTGGGTAGGGTGTGGATGAAAATCTGCAGGAGAGTGGGAGGAAATAAATGGATAGGGTTAGAATCAAGAGATAGACATCACACAGCGAGTCCCTACAAAAACCTGCATTTATATAGCATCTTTAATGTAGTAAAAGTTCCCATGGTGCTTCACAGGAGTGTTATCAAACAAAATTTGACATAAGGAGGTGTTCGGGACATGCGACCAAAAGCTTGGTCAAGGAGGTCAGTTTTAAGGAAGATCTTCAAGGAAGTCTAGGGAGGAGGAGAGGTTCAGGAAGGGAATTCCAGAGCTTAGGGCCTCGGCAGCTGAAGGCACGGCCGTCAGTGGTGGAGCTGGGGTTCCCAACCCGACCGAAATGGGCGATTGGTCGCCCGGGCCTTGCTGTTGGCGACTCGGGAGAAATGGTCCCGGCATGCGCGGTTGGCACACGTGCAGCAGCCTGGCAGTCAGGGAATACAACCAAACCGTGTTGTCTCGGGAACGCTGGTCTCCCCGTCAGTCAGAAACACCACTTCATTGCCAGTGAGGACAACGGTGTCAGGATCAATGGAAATCCTTGCATACTGAGAGAGAGAGCGCAACACAAACTGCAGGAGGGAGAGAGAGAGAGAGAGAGAATAACAAACTGGGGGGGAGAGAGAGAGAGAGAGAATAACAAACAGGGGGAGAGAGAGAGAATAACAAACTGGGAGAGAGAGAGAGAGAATAACAAACTGGGGGAGAGAGAGAGAGAGAATAACAAACGGAGAGAGAGAGAATAACAAACTGGGGGAGAGAGAGAGAGAATAACAAACTGGGGGAGAGAGAATAACAAACTGGGGGAGAGAGAGAGAGAATAACAAACGGGGAGAGAGAGAGCGAGAATAACAAACTGGGGGAGAGAGAGAGAGAATAACAAACTGGGGGAGAGAGAGAGAGAGAGAGAATAACAAACGGGGAGAGAGAGAGAGCGAATAACAAGCTGGGGGAGAGAGAGAGAATAACAAGCTGGGGGAGAGAGAGAGAGAGAATAACAAACTGGGGGAGAGGGAGAGAGAGAGGATAACAAACTGGGGGAGAGAGAGAGAGAATGAGAATAACAAACGGGGGGAGAGAGAGAGAGAGAGAATGAGAATAACAAACTGGGGGGGAGAGAGAGAGAGAGAATGAGAATAACAAACGGGGGGAGAGAGAGAGAGAGAGAATGAGAATAACAAACTGGGGGAGAGAGAGAGAGAGAGAATGAGAATAACAAACTGGGGGAGAGAGAGAGGATAACAAACTGGGGGAGAGAGAGAGAATAACAAACTGGGAGAGAGAGAGAGAGAGAGAGAATAACAAACTGGGGGAGGGAGAGAGAGAGAATAACAAACTGGGAGAGAGAGAGAGAATAACAAACTGGGGGAGAGAGAGAGAGAGAGGATAACAAACTGGGGGAGAGAGAGAGAATAACAAACTGGGAGAGAGAGAGAGAGAGAGAGAATAACAAACGGGGAGAGAGAGAGAGAGAATAACAAACTGGGGGAGGGAGAGAGAGAGAATAACAAGCTGGGGGAGAGAGAGAGAGAGAGAGAATAACAAGCTGGGGGAGAGAGAGAGAATAACAAACAGAGAGAGAGAGAGAATAACAAACTGGGGGAGAGAGAGAGAGAGAGAGAATAACAAACTGGGGGAGAGAGAGAGAGAGAGAGAATAACAAACTGGGAGAGAGAGAGAGAGAGAGAATAACAAACTGGGAGAGAGAGAGAGAGAATAACAAACTGGGAGAGAGAGAGAGAGAGGACTAATCTCCCCCATATATAAAAGTGGAAACAAATCAGACCCAAATAACTACCGCGGCATCTGTGTCAACAGTTGTCTAGGGAAGTTATTCTGCAGTATTCTAAATAGTAGATTACTTGATTTTCTTAACAAACATAATATCCTCAGAAAAAACCAAATAGGCTTTCTTCCAAAACACCGCACCGCCGACCATATCTATACCCTTCACACCCTCATTGGAAAACATAAACACCAAACAAAAAATGGGAAAATATTCGCCTGTTTCATCGACTTCAAGAAAGCCTTTGACTCTATATGGCACGAAGGGCTCTATTATAAACTTCTTCAGTGTGGAATAGGGGGCAAAGTCTATGACCTTATTAAATCAATGTATCTGAAAAACAAATGCGGGGTCAAAATTGGAGACAAACGCACCGATTTCTTCACCCAGAGAAGAGGCGTCCGGCAGGGCTGCAATTTGAGCCCGACCCTGTTCAACATATACATAAATGAATTAGCAGACATGCTGGAGCAAAGCGAGTCACCAGGTCTCCGTCTCCTGGATGGAGAAGTGAAGTCCCTGTTCTATGCGGACGACCTGGTTCTGCTGTCTCCCACAGAACAGGGATTACAGCAACAACTAGACCTACTCGACAAATACTGCCAAAATTGGGCTCTAACAGTAAATCTAAAGAAAACCAACATCATAATTTTTCAGAAAAGACCCAGATGTCAGGAAAACAAATACCAGTTTACCCTCAGTGATACCACTATAGGACACACTATGAGCTACACCTACCTTGGTCTAACTATTACAGCATCAGGGAGCTTCAGCATAGCAGTGAATGCACTAAAAGAAAAAGCCCGAAGAGCCCTATATGCAATAAAAAGAAAATTCTACAACATCCAAATCCCAATCAAAATCTGGCTCAAAATTTTTGACAGCATAATCCTGCCCATTGCACTGTACGGTAGTGAAGTATGGGGCCCGCTAAATCACCAAAGCTACACTAAATGGGAAAAACACACAATAGAAGCCCTACATGCAGAATTCTGCCGAAGCATCCTTCGCACCCAAAGAAAAACGCCAACAAATGCATGCAGAGCCGAACTAGGCAGATACCCACTGATAATAAACATCCAAAAACGAGCACTAAACTTCCTAAATCACCTCAAATCTAGCTCCCCAGACACCCTTCATTTCAAAGCCTTTCAGACCCAAGAGCTAAACCCAGAAAAGAGTCCCCTGAGTCAGCTGCTACTGAAACTAAGTACTCAGCCGGACCCTGACCAGCCCCAGACCAACACAGCCGTCCAAACACCAATCCGAGTGAACCAAATCATTAAAAAATGCAAAGAAACCTACCTGGAACATTGGAACAAAATAACCGAAAGCCAAAGCAGATTAGAATGTTACCGGGCCCTAAAAAGAGAATATAAACTGGCAGACTACCTCACGACCATCAGAGACACAAAACAGAGACAGACCCTCACCAGGTACAGACTAAGCGACCACCAACTGGAAATTGAAAAAGGCAGATACAAGAAACCCTGGCAGCCTAGAGAGAATAGAATATGCGATCAATGTCTGGCTGGCGAGGTTGAAACAGAAATGCATTTCCTCCTAAAATGCGAAAAATTCAACACATCAAGAAACATATTATTCAACAAGCTAAGCCAAACAACCCCAGATTTCAAGGAATTGGATGATCTGTCAAAATTGAGATTAGTCCTAGGAGAAGGAGACAGACCATACCTTGGGGCTAAATATGTAACAACATGTCACAACCTGAGGACTGTTTAAAAGTAAGACTCTTTAAAATTAATATTGAACGTACCAAATGAAGTAGAAAGACTGTTTAAAATTAATATTGTTTAAAAGTAATATTGTATATACCCAACAAATGTCAAATCGATTGACACCTACAGAATGTTGGAAAACTGTACCTTTTTGCTATGTAAGCTTTGGCAATATGGTTCTCTGTAAACTTTCATGCCAATAAAGCATTTTAATTGGAATTGGAATTGGAATAACAAACTGGGGGAGGGAGAGAGAGAGTGAGAGAGAATAACAAACTGGGAGAGAGAGAGAGAGAGAGAGAGAATAACAAAGTGGGGGAGAGAGAGAGAGAGAGAGAATAACAAACTGGGGGAGGGAGAGAGAGAGTGAGAGAGAATAACAAACTGGGAGAGAGAGAGAGAGAGAGAGAGAATAACGGGGAGAGAGAGAGAGAATAACAAACGGAGAGAGAGAGAGAGAGAATAACTGGGGAGAGAGAGAGAGAGAATAACAAACTGGGGAGAGAGAGAGAGAGAGAATAACAAACTGGGGGAGAGAGAGAGAGAATAACAAACTGGGAGAGAGAGAGAGAGAATAACAAACTGGGGGAGAGAGAGAGAGAGAGAATAACAAACTGGGGGAAGAGAGAGAGAGAATAACAAACAGAGAGAGAGAGAGAGAATAACAAAGTGGGGGAGAGAGAGAGAGAGAGAGAGAATAACAAACTGGGGGAGAGAGAGAGAGAATAACAAACGGGGGGAGAGAGAGAATAACAAACTGGGGGGGAGAGAGAGAGAGAGAGAATAACAAACGGGGGGAGAGAGAGAGAGAGAGAGAATAACAAACTGGGGGGAGAGAGAGAGAGAGAGAATAACAAACTGGGGGGGAGAGAGAGAGAATAACAAACTGGGGGAGAGAGAGAGAGAATAACAAACGGAGAGAGAGAGAGAGAAAATAACAAACTGGGGAGAGAGAGAGAGGGAATAACAAACTGGGGGAGAGATTGAGAGAGAGAATAACAAACTGGGGGAGAGAGAGAGAGAGAGAGAGAATAACAAACGGGGGGAGAGAGAGAGAGAGTATAACAAACTGGGGGAGAGAGAGAGGGAGAGAATAACAAACTGGGGGAGAGAGAGGGGGAATAACAAACGGGGAGAGATTGAGAGAGAATAAGAAACTGGGGGAGGGAGAGAGAGAGAGTAACAAACTGGGGGAGAGAGAGAGAGAGAATAACAAGCTGGGGGAGGGAGAGAGAGAGAGAGAGAGAATAACAAACTGGGAGAGAGAGAGAGAGAGAGAGAGAGAATAAGAAACTGGGGGAGGGAGAGAGAGAGAGAGTAACAAACTGGGGGAGAGAGAGAGAGAGAGAACAGAAATGCATTTCCTCCTAAAATGCGAAAAATTCAACACATCAAGAAACATATTATTCAACAAGCTAAGCCAAACAACCCCAGATTTCAAGGAATTGGATGATCTGTCAAAATTGAGATTAGTCCTAGGAGAAGGAGACAGACCATACCTTGGGGCTAAATATGTAACAACATGTCACAACCTGAGGACTGTTTAAAAGTAAGACTGTTTAAAATTAATATTGAACGTACCAAATGAAGTAGAAAGACTGTTTAAAATTAATATTGTTTAAAAGTAATATTGTATATACCCAACAAATGTCAAATCGATTGACACCTACAGAATGTTGGAAAACTGTACCTTTTTGCTATGTAAGCTTTGGCAATATGGTTCTCTGTAAACTTTCATGCCAATAAAGCATTTGAACTGAACTGAACTGAACTGAATAACAAGCTGGGGGAGGGAGAGAGAGAGAATAACAAACTGGGAGAGAGAGAGAGAATAACAAACTGGGGGAGAGAGAGAGAGAATAACAAACGGGGGGAGAGAGAGAGAGAGAGAATAACAAACTGGGGGAGAGAGAGAGCGAGAATAACAAACTGGGGGAGAGAGAGAGAGAATAACAAAAACTGTGGGAGAGAGAGAGAGAGAGAGAGAATAACAAACTGGGGCAGAGAGAGAGAGAATAACAAACTGGGGGAGAGAGAGAGAGAGAGAATAACAGACTGGGGGAGAGAGAGAGAACAAACTGGGGGAGAGAGAGAGAGAGAGAATAACAAACGGGGAGAGAGAGAGAGAATAACAGACTGGGGGGAAGAGAGAGAATAACAAACTGGGGGAGAGAGAGAGAGAATAACAAACTGTGGGAGAGAGAGAGAGAGAATAACAAATTGGGGCAGAGAGAGAATAACAAACTGGGGGAGAGAGAGAGAGAGAATAACAAACTGGGGGGGAGAGAGAGAGAGAGAATAACAAACGGGGAGAGCGAGAGAGAGAATAATAAACAGAGAGAGAGAGAGAGAGAGAGAATAACAAACTGGGGGAGGGAGAGAGAGAGAGAGAATAACAAACTGGGGGGGAGAGAGAGAGAATAACAAGCTGGGGGGAGAGAGAGAGAGAGAGAGAATAACAAACTGGGGGAGAGAGAGAGAGAGAATAATAAACTGGGGGAGAGAGAGAGAGAATAACAAACTGGGGGGGAGAGAGAGAGAGAGAGAGAGAATAACTGTGATGAAATATGCCATTCATCACTCATCGGTATTCTCTGCCTGTGACTGTGGTTTGGTTTCAGTTTCATTTCCCTTACCTCAGTTCCGTTTCCTCACCATTGTATTGTATTGTGTGTAGGGCTCCGCCCATATCTGGCCCCTATGTAAGCAGGCCCAGCCTGCCTCACATCCAGTACAGCAGACCTCTGGATGGAAGATACCTCTCCACTGTGTGTTACCTTCTAAGTTAATAAAAGCCTTGTTTTGTTCCGCTAACATTGCGTCTCGGATTTATTGAGGCACATCAATTTTATTAACTTACTTTTCAACACAATGGATCAACTCTTGAAACCCGAACATTTGGATTTGGACCAGCATGCTTCGGACGCATCGGCACGCTTCGGACACTGGTTTATGTGTATGGAATTCTTCCTGGACAATTCCGCAGCTGTCACAGGCGCTACGGACGCTGCAAGTATGAAACTCGGAATTCTGCGGAATTGGGTAAGCCACCGGGTTTACCCCCTCATCCAAGACGCCGACACGTACCCGGCCGCCTGCGACATCTTAAAGGCGCATTACCAGCAGCCTACGAATGAGGTGTATGCTAGGCATCTGCTCGCTACTCGCGCACAGCGACCTGGGGAATCGCTGGATGAGTTCCTAGGCACCCTGAAAACGCTTGCAAAGACTGCAAGTGCCAAGATGTAAAAGCCGCAGTGTACACTGATGAGCTTGTTCGCGATGCCTTTATCACAGGCCTCAGCTCCACTTACATCCGGCAGAGACTGCTGGAAAAAACGGGATTGGACCTGAAACAGGCTGTGGACACAGCGCGATCCCTGGATGTGGCCCAGAGAAACTCGGACGCCTACTCTTCAGCCCGCGCCGTCCACGCCGCCACGTGTGCACCAAGGGCGCCGCCATCTTGGAAGGCATCTTCCCCGCCCGGCAGCCTGACACCGTCGGGGCCCCGCTCTCCCCCCAGAAGCCCTACGACAGCCGCGACGCGTCGGGGACCCAACTGCTACTTCTGCGGGCAGCCGAAGCACACCAGAAACCTGTGCCCGGCGAAAGGCACCACCTGCTTTAAGTGCGGTAAGAAGGGGCACTTCGGGAAGGTGTGCAGAGGGAACCCCGCCGGAAAACCCGCCACCGCCGCGTGTGCGCCGTGGGAGCGGCCATCTTGGACGCCATCTTGCCCGACCTCGTGGGGTCTGCCATCTTGTGAGCAGACAGCGTGGACGCCATCTTGTCTCGATCAGGGCCCTACAGTGGCATCGGTCACAGTGGACCAGACCAGGCCGCACCCGCTATCCAAATCAATGGTGGACATCGAGGTAAACGGGTGCGGGGTTAAATGTTTAATTGACAGTGGAAGCACGGAGAGTTTTATCCACCCTGAACTGGCACAACAACTCTCCCTAAAGGTGGTCCCTACTCGGGGTACCATCTCTATGGCTGATAAAACCCAGACATCGACCATTATGGGTTACTGCACGGTACAATTGTCTGTTAACGGAACTGTATACGATAATTTTAAAGTACTAATCATGAAGAATCTATGTGCGAGCGTGATCTTGGGCCTGGATTTCCAGTGCCACCACCAAAGCATCACGCTCAATTACGGTGGGTCCCAGCCGCCCCTCACAGTGTGCGGTCTGGCTACCCTGAAGGTAAAGCCGCCTTCGCTATTCGCGAACCTTACCCCTAACTGCCGGCCAATAGCGACCAAAAGCAGGAGGTACAGCTGGGAGGACAGGCGGTTTATCGCGACCGAGGTAGACAGGCTCCTGAAGGAGCGCATTATTGAACGCAGCAACAGCCCGTGGCGCGCCCAAGTGGTGGTGGTAAGGGGTAGCGAGAAGAAACGGATGGTGATCGACTATAGCCAAACGATCAGCAGGTACACCCAACTAGACGCCTACCCGCTACCCCGCATATCAGAAATGGTGAACCAAATCGCCCAATACCGGGTGTTTTCCACCATCGACCTCAAGTCTGCATACCACCAGCTCCCTATCAGACCAGAGGACCGCCCGTACACCGCCTTCGAGGCGAACGGACGCCTCTACCAATTCCTCAGAGTCCCCTTTGGGGTGATGAATGGGGTCTCGGTCTTCCAGAGGGAGATGGACTGCATGGTCGATGACCACCACTTGCAGGCAACCTTCCCCTACCTCGACAACGTCACCATCTGCGGTCACAACCAGCAGGATCACGACTCGAACCTCGAGAGGTTCCTGAAAACCGCACAAAAACTCAACTTCACCTACAACGAGGACAAGTGCGTTTACAACACCACGCGCCTCTGCATACTAGGCAGCGTGGTGGAGAATGGGGAAATCGGACCAGACCCCGACCGATTGCGCCCCCTACGGGAGCTGCCCCTGCCCAACACTCCCAAAGCCCTGAAAAGGTGCCTGGGGTTATTTTCTTATTATTCCCAATGGGTCCCCAACTACTCCGACAAAGCCCGCCCCCTCTTGAAAGCATCCTCTTTTCCGCTCTCTGCTGAGGCCCACGCCGCCTTCAAAAGCATTAAGCGGGATATTGAGCGGGCCACGCTACAGGCAGTGGACGAGAACACTCCCTTTCAAGTGGAAAGTGATGCGTCTGACTTTGCCTTGGCGGCCACCCTCAACCAGGCGGGGCGGCCCGTAGCTTTCTTCTCGAGGACCCTCCAAGGGCCCGAGATCAGACACTCCTCCGTTGGAAAGGAGGCCCAAGCCATCGTGGAGGCAGTGCGCCACTGGCGCCACTACCTAGCCGGCAAACGCTTCACCCTACTTACTCAGAGCAGCGGCGGCAGGCAGCGAGAGGCGGGACCTGAGGGAGACTCGGCGGTGGCGGCGATAGAAAGCGGCAGCGAGGCCAGGAGAGGCCTCAGAGCAGCGGCGGCAGGCAGCGAGAGGCGGGACCTGAGGGAGACTCGGCGGTGGCGGCGATAAAAAGCGGCAGCGAGGCCAGGAGAGGCCTCAGAGCAGCGGCGGCAGGCAGCGAGAGGCGGGACCTGAGGGAGACTCGGCGGTGGCGGCGATAAAAAGCGGCAGCGAGGCCAGGAGAGGCCTCAGAGCAGCGGCGGCAGGCAGCGAGAGGCGGGACCTGAGGGAGACTCGGCGGCGATAAAAAGCGGCAGCGAGGCCAGGAGAGGCCTCAGAGCAGCGGCGGCAGGCAGCGAGAGGCGGGACCTGAGGGAGACTCGGCGGCGATAAAAAGCGGCAGCGAGGCCAGGAGAGACATACCAAACTCCAGTCTGCGAGCGCGGTAGTTGCAGAGAGGTAAAAAGTAATCGGGGTGTGACGTCACCAGGGAGCAGGTAAGTGATTGGTTGGTGAGTATTTCTCTCTTTTCATTACAAGCTTGAATTCTGTGGTGTTAAATTTCTAGGGGCTCTGTTGTGGTGAGGACAGTTGGTAAATAAAGCGCCCTAGAGTATACCTGTAACTGGGGTATTGAATAAATTTTTAGATTAATTAAAGGAGTAAGTCATGGCAGGAGAGCTCAGACCCGTGTTCTGCTCCTCCTGCTCTATGTGGGAAATCAGGGACGCTGCCAGTGTCCCTGGCGACCATGTGTGCGGGAAATGCATCCAGCTGCAGCTACTTGTAGACCGCATTGTGGCGCTCGAGCTGTGGGTGGATGAATTTTGGAGCATACACGATGCTGAGAGGCTCGTGGATAGCACGTTTAGCGAGTTGTTCACGCCTCAGGGTAGGGCAGCACAGGGGGTGACCATCAGGCGGAGCAACAAAGGCAGGCAGGTAGTGCAGGGAACCCCTGCGGACATCCCCCTTTCAAACAAGTATACCGCTTTGGATACTGTTGAGGGGGATGACTCACCAGGGGAAGGCAGCAGCAGCCAACTTCCTGGCACTGGCGGTGCTCCTGCTGCCCAGGAAGGGGGGGAAAAGAGTGGGAGAGCAATAGTGGTAGGGGATTCTATAGTAAGGGGAACAGATAGGCGTTTCTGTGGCCGTAGACGTGAATCCAGGATGGTTTGTTGCCTCCCTGGTGCCAGGGTCAAGGATGTCACTGAGCGGCTGCAGGGCATTCTGGAGGGGGAGGGTGAACAGCCAGTGGTCGTGGTCCACATTGGTACCAACGACATAGGTAAAAAGAGGGATGAGGTCCTGCAGCAAGAATTTAGGGAGCTAGGTGAAGGATTAAAGAGCAGGACCTCAAGGGTTGTAATCTCTGGATTACTCCCGGTGCCACGTGCTAGTAAGTATAGGAATAGGAAGATAGAACAGATGAATGCGTGGCTAAAGGGATGGTGCAGGGGGGAGGGCTTTAGTTTCCTGGATCACTGGGTCTGCTTCTGGGAAAGGTGGGACTTGTACAAGTCGGACGGTTTACACCTGAACCAGAGGGGAACCAATATCCTTGCGGGGAGGTTTGCTAGCACTGCTGGGGGGGGTTTAAACTAACTTGGCAGGGGGATGGGGTACAGAGTGGAGCTATAGTAGGGGGTGATTTACAGCCAAATACAGAGGGAAAAACAAGTCAGCTGGGAAGGCAAAGCAAATATGTGAAGGCAAAAGAGAATATGGCAGGGCTGGAAGGCATTTATTTTAATGCAAGGAGTCTTGCAAATAAGGTGGATGAACTGAAGTTGTTGTTGAACACATGGGAGTACGATATTGTTGCTATCACGGAGATATGGTTGAGGGAGGGTCAGGACTGGCAGCTCAATATTCCGGGGTATAGAATCTTCAGGCGAGACAGAGGGGGGTGTAAAAGGGGAGGGGGTGTTGCAATATTAATTAAGGAGTCAATTACTGCTGTAAGGAGGGATGATATATTAGCGGGTTCCTCTAATGAGGCCATATGGGTAGAACTTAAAAACAAAAAGGGGGCAAGCACTTTGCTGGGAGTGTACTATAGGCCCCCAAACAGTCAGGGGGAGATAGAGGAACAGATATGTAGGCAAATCTCAGAAAAGTGCGAAAATAATAGGGTAATAATAGTGGGGGATTTCAACTTCCCCAATATAAATTGGGATAGTCAGAGTGTGAAAGGCTTAGAGGGTGCAGAATTCTTAAAGTGCATCCAGGAGAGCTTTTTGAGCCAACATGTAGAAAGTCCTACAAGAGAGGGGGCGGTACTGGACCTAATTCTGGGGAATGTAGCCGGGCAAGTGGTGGAAGTGTCAGTAGGAGAGCATTTTGGCGACAGTGACCACAATTCGGTGAGATTTAAGGTGGTCATGGAAAAAGACAAAGACGGCCTGGAAATAAGGGTTCTAAATTGGGGGAAGGCCGATTTTAATATGATAAGGCAGGATCTGGCCAAATTGGACTGGGAGCAGCTACTTATAGGAAAATCCGCATCAAAACAGTGGGAGACTTTCAGAAGGGAAATAGAGAGAGTACAACGCCAACATGTTCCTGTAAAGGTCAAGGGTGGGACCAACAAGCAAAGGGAACCTTGGATGACAAGGGATATACAAAAATGCATTAGAAATAAAAGGGGGGCTTTTGGCAGTTACAAAAGACTAAAGACGGAAGAAGCCCTAGAGGAGTATAAAAAGTGCAGGGGCATACTTAAAAAAGAAATTAGGAGGGCGAGGAGGGGCCATGAAATAACACTGGCGAGCAAAATAAAGGAAAATCCTAAGATGTTTTATAAGTATATTAAGGGCAAGAGGATAACCAGGGAAAGGGTAGGGCCCATTAGGGACCAAAGTGGCAATCTGTGTGTAGAGCCAGATGATGTAGGCGGGGTTTTAAATGAATTTTTTGCATCTGTGTTCACTATGGAGAAAGACGATGCAGACATAGAAATTGGGCAAGGGGGCTGTGACATACTTGAACATATTAGCATCGAGAGGGAGGAGGTGCTAGCGGTTTTAGCAGGCCAAAAAGTGGATAAATCCCCAGGCCCGGACGAGATGTATCCCAGGCTGCTGTGGGAGGCAAAGGAGGAGATTGCAGGGGCTCTGACACAAATTTTCAGAACCTCTCTGGCCACAGGGGATGTACCAGAGGACTGGAGAACAGCTAACGTAGTACCATTATTCAAGAAGGGTAGCAGGGATAAACCAGGGAATTACAGGCCAGTGAGCCTAACATCTGTGGTAGGGAAATTATTGGAAAAAATTCTGAGGGACAAAATTAGTCTCCACTTGGAGAGGCAAGGATTAATCGGGGATAGTCAGCATGGCTTTGTCAAGGGTAAATCATGTCTGACAAATCTGATTGAATTTTTCGAGGGGGTGACTAGGGGGCTGGATGAGGGAAATGCTGTGGATGTGGTTTACATGGACTTCAGTAAAGCTTTTGACAAAGTCCCGCATAGGAGACTGGTCAAGAAGGTAAGAGCCCATGGGATCCAGGGTGCCTTGGCGCGTTGGATCCTAAACTGGCTGAGTGGCAGGAGGCAGAGGGTGATGGTCGAAGTTTGCTTTTGTGACTGGAAGCCTGTGTCCAGTGGGGTACCTCAGGGATCGGTGCTGGGTCCCTTGTTGTTTGTGATCTACATAAATGATTTGGATGAGAATGTAAAAGGTATGATCAGTAAGTTCGCAGATGACACGAAAATTGGTGGGGTGGTAAATTGTGAGGAGGAAAGCCTCAGGCTACAGGACGATATAAACGGGTTGGTCAGATGGGCGGAAAAGTGGCAAATGGAATTTAACCCTGAAAAGTGCGAGGTGATGCATTTTGGACGGACAAATAAGGCAAGGGAATACACAATGAGTGGTAGGACCCTAGGAAGTACAGAGGGTCAGAGGGACCTTGGTGTACATGTACATAGATCACTGAAGGCAGCGGAACAGGTAGATAAGGTGGTTAAAAAGGCATATGGGATACTTGCCTTCATTAGCCGAGGCATAGAATATAAGAGCAGGGAGGTTATGATGGAGCTGTACAAAACGCTGGTGAGGCCACAGCTGGAGTACTGTGTGCAGTTCTGGTTGCCTCACTATAGGAAGGATGTGATTGCTTTGGAGAGGGTGCAGAGAAGATTCACCAGGATGTTACCTGGGATGGAGCGCCTCAGCTATGAAGAGAGGCTGGACAGGCTGGGGTTGTTTTCCTTGGAGCAAAGAAGGCTGAGGGGGGACCTGATTGAGGTGTACAAAATGATGAGGGGCATAGATAGGGTAGATAAAGAGGAACTTTTCCCCTTAGTAGGGGGGTCAATAACAAGGGGGCATAGATTCAGGGTAAGGGGCAGGAGATTTAGAGGGGATTTGAGGAGGAACTTTTTCACCCAGAGGGTGGTTGGAATGTGGAACTCAATGCCTGAAAGGGTGGTAGAGGCAGGAACCCTCACAACATTCAAGAAGCATTTGGATGAGCACTTGAAATGCCATTGCATACAAGGCTATGGACCAAATGCTGGAAAATGGGATTAGGCTGGACAGGGATGGATGGGCGGCGCAGACACGATGGGCCGAAGGGCCTCTTTCTGTGCTGTAAAACTCTATGACTCTATGACTGACCAGCGGTCGGTAGCGTTTATGTTCAATAATAAACAGAGGGGGAAGATTAAAAATGATAAGATTCTTAGGTGGCGGATCGAGCTCTCCACCTTCGATTATGACATCATTTACCGGCCAGGGGCCCTTAACGAATCCCCCGACGCCCTCTCACGAGGGATGTGTGCCAGCGCCACCGGGGATCGGCTACAGACCCTCCACAACGACCTCTGCCACCCAGGGGTCACGCGGCTGTTCCACATCATAAAGTCCCGCAACTTACCCTACTCGATTGAGGAAGTTCGGTCTCTGACCAGGAACTGCCGCACTTGCGCTGAGTGCAAGCCTCGGTTCTACCGCCCAGATAGAGCCCACTTAATCAAAGCTACACGGCCCTTTGAGCGGCTCAGCTTAGATTTCAAGGGCCCCCTCCCGTCCGTCGACCGCAATGTTTACTTCCTGAACATTGTGGACGAATACTCCCGGTTCCCATTCGCCTTCCCCTGCCCAGACATGACCAGCGCCACGGTCATTAAATGCCTCAACAGCCTGTTCTGCCTGTTCGGTATGCCGAGCTACATCCATACGGATAGGGGGGGCGTCCTTCATGAGTGAAGAGCTACGCCAGTACATGCTGTCCAGGGGGATCGCCACGAGCTGTACCACCAGCTACAACCCCCGGGGTAACGGTCAAGTGGAGCGAGAGAACGGGACAGTATGGAAAGCAGTCACTCTAGCTCTAAGGACCAAGGGCCTCCCTATCTCCCGCTGGCAGGAAGTCCTCCCAGATGTGCTCCATTCGATACGGTCGCTATTGTGTACTGCCACTAATGCCACGCCTCATGAGCGAATGTTTGTCTTTCCCCGGAAATCCACCTCAGGCGTATCCATGCCGTCATGGCTCTCCACCCCAGGTCCGGTATTCGTGCGAAGGCATGTGAGGGGCCACAAGACGGACCCTCTCGTGGAGTCAGTGCACCTACTCCACGCCAACCCCCAATACGCGTATGTCCGGCACGCCGACGGAAGGGAGGACACCGTGTCCATAAAAGACGTCGCCCCAGCCGGTAACGACAACAACCACGACAACAGCAGCAACAACGATCACAGCAACTCTTACCCACCCACTACTCTTTCATCACCCCCGGAAGAACATCGACCAACGGTACCCCCACCAAGTACCCCTTCAACAACCCCGGCGGCACCCCCAGCAGAGACCCAGGAGGCCACCGAGGACACCCAGCCGACACCCGCGGCACCACAACAGCCACGTCGGTCACAGAGGACTATCAAACCCCCGAACAGACTAATCTATAGAAGGGGTGAATGTGATGAAATATGCCATTCATCACTCATCGGTATTCTCTGCCTGTGACTGTGGTTTGGTTTCAGTTTCATTTCCCTTACCTCAGTTCCGTTTCCTCACCATTGTATTGTATTGTGTGTAGGGCTCCGCCCATACCTGGCCACTATGTAAGCAGGACCAGCCTGCCTCACATCCAGTACAGCAGACCTCTGGATGGAAGATACCTCTCCACTGTGTGTTACCTTCTAAGTTAATAAAAGCCTTGTTTTGTTCCGCTAACATTGAGTCTCGGATTTATTGAGGCACATCAATAACAAACTGGGAGAGAGAGAGAGAGAATAAGAAACTGGGGGAGAGAGCGAGAGAGAGAATAACAAACTGGGGGGGAGAGTGCGAGAGAGAGAATAACAAACTGGGGGAGAGAGAGAGAGAGAGAGAATAACAAACTGGGGGAGAGAGAGAGAGAGAGAATAACAAACTCGGGGAGAGAGCGAGAGAGAGAATAACAAACTGGGGGAGAGAGAGAGAGAGAGAGAATAATAAACAGAGAGAGAGAGAGAGAATAACAAACTGGGGGAGAGAGAGAGAATAACAAACTGGGGGAGAGAGAGAGAGAGAATAACAAACTGGGGGAGAGTGAGAGAGAGAGAGAGAATAACAAACTGGGGGAGAGAGAGAGAGAGAGAATAATAAACAGAGAGAGAGAGAATAAGAAACTGGGGGAGAGAGAGAGAGAGAGAATAACAAACTCGGGGAGAGAGCGAGAGAGAGAATAACAAACTGGGGGAGAGAGAGAGAGAGAGAGAATAATAAACAGAGAGAGAGAGAGAGAATAACAAACTGGGGGAGAGAGAGAGAATAACAAACTGGGGGAGAGAGAGAGAGAGAATAACAAACTGGGGGAGAGTGAGAGAGAGAGAGAGAATAACAAACTGGGGGAGAGAGAGAGAGAGAGAATAATAAACAGAGAGAGAGAGAATAAGAAACTGGGGGAGAGAGAGAGAATAACAAACGGGGAGAGAGAGAGAGAGAGAATAACAAACTGGGGGAGAGAGAGAGAGAGAGAATAACAAACTGGGGGAGAGAGAGAGAGAGAATAACAAACTGGGGGAGAGAGAGAGAGAATAACAAACTGGGGGGGAGAGAGAGAGAGAGAGAGAGAATAACAAACTCGGGGGAGAGAGAGAGAGAGAATAACAAACTCGGGGGGAGAGAGAGAGAGAATAACAAACTCGGGGGGGAGAGAGAGAGAATAACAAACTGGGGGGAGAGAGAGAGAATAACAAACTCGGGGAGAGAGAGAGAGAGAGAATAACAAACTGGGGGGAGAGAGAGAGAGAATAACAAACTGGGGGAGAGAGAGAGAATAACAAACTGGGGGAGAGAGAGAGAGAGAGAATAACAAACTGGGGGGAGAGAGAGAGAGAATAACAAACTGGGGGAGAGAGAGAGAGAGAGAATAGCAAACTGGGGGGGAGAGAGAGAGAGAGAGAATAATAAACAGAGAGAGAGAGAGAGAATAACAAACTGGGGGAGAGAGAGAGAATAACAAACTGGGGGAGAGAGAGAGAGAGAATAACAAACTGGGGGAGAGTGAGAGAGAGAGAGAGAATAACAAACTGGGGGAGAGAGAGAGAGAGAGAATAACAAACTGGGGGAGAGAGAGAGAGAGAGAATAATAAACAGAGAGAGAGAGAGAGAGAATAAGAAACTGGGGGAGAGAGAGAGAATAACAAACGGGGAGAGAGAGAGAGAGAGAGAATAACAAACGGGGGGAGAGAGAGAGAGAGAGAATAACAAACTGGGGGAGAGAGAGAGAGAGAATAACAAACTGGGGGAGAGAGAGAGAGAATAACAAACTGGGGGGGAGAGAGAGAGAGAGAGAGAGAATAACAAACTCGGGGGAGAGAGAGAGAGAATAACAAACTCGGGGGGAGAGAGAGAGAGAATAACAAACTCGGGGGGGGGAGAGAGAGAGAATAACAAACTGGGGGGAGAGAGAGAGAATAACAAACTCGGGGAGAGAGAGAGAGAGAGAGAATAACAAACTGGGGGGAGAGAGAGAATAGCAAACTGGGGGGAGAGAGAGAGAGAGAGAATAACAAACTGGGGGAGAGAGAGAGAATAACAAACTGGGGGAGAGAGAGAGAGAGAGAGAATAACAAACTGGGGGAGAGAGAGAGAGAGAGAATAGCAAACTGGGGGAGAGAGAGAGAATAACAAGCTGGGGGAGAGAGAGAGAGAGAGAGAGAATAACAAACTGGGGGAGAGAGAGAGAGAATAACAAACTGGGGGAGAGAGAGAGAGAGAGAGAGAATAACAAACTGGGGGAGAGAGAGAGAGAGAGAGAATAACAAACTCGGGGGGAGAGAGAGAGAGAATAACAAACTGGGGGGAGAGAGAGAGAGAATAACAAACTGGGGGAGAGAGAGAGAGAGAGAGAGAGAATAACAAACTGGGGGGAGAGAGAGAGAGAGATTAACAAACTGGGGGAGAGAGAGAGAGAGAGAATAACAAACTGGGGGAGAGAGAGAGAGAGAGAGAGATTAACAAACTGGGGGAGAGAGAGAGAGAGAGAGAGAGATTAACAAACTGGGGGAGAGAGAGAGAGAGAGAGAGAATAACAAACTGGGGGAGAGAGAGAGAGAGAGAATAACAAACTCGGGGGAGAGAGAGAGAGAGAATAACAAACTGGGGGGAGAGAGAGAGAATAACAAACTGGGGGGGGAGAGAGAGAGAGAGATTAACAAACTGGGGGGAGAGAGAGAGAATAACAAACGGGGAGAGAGAGAGAGAATAACAAACTGGGGGGGGAGAGAGAGAGAGAGAATAACAAACTGGGGGGGAGAGAGAGAGAGAGAGAGAGAGAGAGAATAACAAACTGGGGGGGGGGAGAGAGAGAGAGAGAGAGAATAACAAACTGGGGGAGAGAGAGAGAATAACAAACTGGGGGAGAGAGAGAGAGAGAGAATAACAAACGGGGGGAGAGAGAGAGAGAGAGAGAATAACAAACTGGGGGGGAGAGAGAGAGAGAGAATAGCAAACTGGGGGGGGGAGAGAGAGAGTGTGAGAGAATAACAAACTGGGGGGGAGAGAGAGAGAGAGAGAATAACAAACGGGGGGAGAGAGAGAGAGAGAGAGAGAATAACAAACGGGGGGAGAGAGAGAGAGAGAGAATAACAAACTGGGGGGGAGAGAGAGAGAGAGAGAATAACAAACTGGGGGGGAGAGAGAGAATAACAAACTGGGGGGGAGAGAGAGAGAGAATAACAAACTGGGGGAGGTAGAGAGAGTGAGCAACACAAGCTGGCGAGAGATGGTTCTTGTCGGTCTGTGATTTGTGCTGTTGTTTAATGTGTTTTGTTCGGGACTCAGGCAGGTCTGGTGTTTCTCCCTGAGGTCCAAGCCGAATCTCCCGCATGCTGGGCTTCAGTGGTGTCAGTGAATTGAATTCTGCTTTTATTTATTATTTGTATAACTTCACTCCCATTGTATAGAATCCCAATGGACCAAACCCCTTCCCATTCACTCCCACTGTACAGAATCCCAATGGACCAAACCCCTTCCCATTCACTCCCACTGTACAGAATCCCAATGGACCAAACCCCTTCCCATTCACTCCCACTGTACAGAATCCCGATGGACCAAACCCCTTCCCATTCACTCCCATTGTACAGAATCCCAATGGACCAAACCCCTTCCCATTCACTCCCACTGTACAGAATCCCAATGGACCAAACCCCTTCCCATTCACTCCCATTGTACAGAATCCCAATGGACTAAACCCCTTCCCATTCACTCCCATTGTACAGAATCCCAATGGACCAAACCCCTTCCCATTCACTCCCACTGTACAGAATCCCAATGGACCAAACCCCTTCCCATTCACTCCCATTGTACAGAATCCCAATGGACCAAACCCCTTCCCATTCACTCCCACTGTACAGAATCCCAATGGACCAAACCCCTTCCCATTCACTCCCATTGTACAGAATCCCAATGGACCAAACCCCTTCCCATTCACTCCCATTGTACAGAATCCCAATGGACCAAACCCCTTCCCATTCACTCCCATTGTACAGAATCCCAATGGACCAAACCCCTTCCCATTCACTCCCATTGTACAGAATCCCAATGGACCAAACCCCTTCCCATTCACTCCCACTGTACAGAATCCCAATGGACCAAACCCCTTCCCAATCACTCCCATTGTACAGAATCCCAATGGACCAAACCCCTTCCCATTCACTCCCACTGTACAGAATCCCAATGGACCAAACCCCTTCCCATTCACTCCCATTGTACAGAATCCCAATGGACCAAACCCCTTCCCATTCACTCCCAGTGTACAGAATCCCAATGGACCAAACCCCTTCCCATTCACTCCCATTGTACAGAATCCCAATGGACCAAACCCCTTCCCATTCACTCCCATTGTATAGAATCCCAATGGACCAAACCCCTTCCCATTCACTCCCACTGTGTTGAATCCCAATGGACCAAACCCCTTCCCATTCACTCCCACTGTACAGAATCCCAATGGACCAAACCCCTTCCCATTCACTCCCACTGTACAGAATCCCAATGGACCAAACCCCTTCCCATTCACTCCCACTGTACAGAATCCCAATGGACCAAACCCCTTCCCATTCACTCCCATTGTACAGAATCCCAATGGACCAAACCCCTTCCCATTCACTCCCAGTGTACAGAATCCCAATGGACCAAACCCCTTCCCATTCACTCCCACTGTACAGAATCCCAATGGACCAAACCCCTTCCCATTCACTCCCACTGTACAGAATCCCAATGGACCAAACCCCTTCCCATTCACTCCCACTGTACAGAATCCCAATGGACCAAACTGCTTCCCATTCACTCCCATTGTACAGAATCCCAATGGACCAAACCCCTTCCCATTCACTCCCATTGTACAGAATCCCAATGAACCAAACCCCTTCCCATTCATTCCCATTGTACAGAATCCCAATGGACCAAACCCCTTCCCATTCACTCCCACTGTGTTGAATCCCAATGGACCAAACCCCTTCCCATTCACTCCCATTGTACAGAATCCCAATGGACCAAACCCCTTCCCATTCACTCCCACTGTGTTGAATCCCAATGGACCAAACCCCTTCCCATTCACTCCCATTGTACAGAATCCCAATGGACCAAACCCCTTCCCATTCACTCCCACTGTACAGAATCCCAATGGCCTCAACTCCTTCCCATTCACTCCCAATGTACAGAATCCCAATGGACCATACCCCTTCCCATTCACTCCCATTGTATAGAATCCCAACGGACCAAACCCCTTCCCATTCACTCCCACTGTACAGAATCCCAATGGACCAAACCCCTTCCCATTCACTCCCATTGTATAGAATCCCAATGGACCAAACCCCTTCCCATTCACTCCCAATGTACAGAATCCCAATGGACCAAACCCCTTCCCATTCACTCCCACTTTACAGAATCCCAATGGACCAAACCCCTTCCCATTCACTCCCACTGTGCAGAATCCCAATGGACCAAACCCCTTCCCATTCACTCCCATTGTACAGAATCCCAATGGACCAAACCCCTTCCCATTCACTCCCACTGTGCAGAATCCCAATGGATCAAACCCCTTCCCATTCACTCCCACTGTGCAGAATCCCCATTCACTCCCATTGTACAGAATCCCAATGGACCAAATCCCCTTCCCATTCACTCCCATTGTATAGAATCCCAACGACCAAACCCCTTCCCATTTACTCCCACTGTACAGAATCCCAATGGAGCAAACCCCTTCCATTCACTCCCATTGTACAGAATCCCAATGGACCAAACCCCTTCCCATTCACTCCACTTTACAGAATCCCAATGGACCAAACCCCTTCCCATTCACTCCCACTGTACAGAATCCCAATGGACCAAACCCTTTCCCATTCACTCCCATTGTACAGAATCCCAATGGACCAAAACCCCTTCCCATTCACTCCCAATGTACAGAATCCCAATGGACCAAACCCCTTCCCATTCACTCCCATTGTACAGAATCCCAATGGACCAAACCCCTTCCCATTCACTTCCATTGTACAGAATCCCAATGGACCAAACCCCTTCCCATTCACTCCAATGTACAGAATCCCAATGGACCAAATCCCTTTCCATTCACTCCCAATGTACAGAATCCCAAAGGAACAAATCCCTTCCCATTCACTCCCAATGCACAGAATCCCAATGGATCAAACCCCTTCCCATTCACTCCCACTGTGTAGAATCCCAATGGATCAAACCCCTTCCCATTCACTCCCACTGTACAGAATCCCAATGGACAAATCCCTTTCCATTCACTCCCAATGTACAGAATCCCAAAGGACCAAACCCCTTCCCATTCACTCCCACTGTGTAGAATCCCAATGGATCAAACCCCCTTCCCATTCACTCCCATTGTACAGAATCCCAATGGACCAAATCCCTTCCCATTGTACAGAACCCTGATGGACTAATCTGTTGTGTTTATTTGACATTCTGTCCCAATTCAAACATAACAATATTGAGAGAAAAGGTTTAACCAAATGTTTGAACCTAAACAGGTGCAAGTGCGTTTGATGTATCGGATTTGATGCAGGACAGAGGGAGGGAGGGAAGGAGGGAGGGAAGGAAGGAGGGAGGGAAGGAGGGAGGGAAGGAGGGAAGGAGGGGAGGGAAGGAGGGAGGGAAGGAGGGAGGGAAGGAGGGAGGGAAGGAGCATGGACGGAGGGAGAGAGGGGGAGCGGTGGACGAGGGGAACATTGCTACAGGCCCGAGAAGGGTCGAACGCTGTGGAAAGGTACCTGCTTGACCCACTTTGGCATGGCATGGGTGTTTGGCGAGGCGATGATGAAGGTTCAGCACCACCACACTGAGAATGACGGAGAAGGTGACGAGGATCATGGTGAACATCAGATATTTGACGATGATGGGAACGCCCAGCGATGTCTCCGGGACCTTGTCTGCCAACAGCAGGAGGAAGACAGTCAGTGCCAGGAGCACCGAGATGGAGAGGGTCATCTTCTCACCTGGAGGGGGTCAAAATATTCAATATCTGATCACAAATCTGCAGAATCTCGTCCACGCTTCCCTCCCTCCCTCCCCCTCTCCCTCCCTCCCTCCATGCTCTCCCTCCCTGCTCTCCCTCCCTCCCTCCACGCTGCCCTGTTCTCCCTCCCTCCACACTCTCCCTCCCTCCACGATCTCCCCGCCCCCTCCCTCCACGCTCTCCCTCCCTCCACGATCTCCCGCCCCCTCCCTCCACACTCTCCCTCCCCCTCCCCTCCCCCTCCCTCCACACTCTCCTTCCCTCCACGATCTCCCGCCCCCTCCCTCCCCACGCTTTCCCTCCCCCTCCCCTCCACGCTCCCCCTCCCCTCCCACGCTCTCCTTCCCCTCCCTCCACGCTCCCCCTCCCTCCACGCTCCCCCCCCTCCCTCCCCGCTCCCCCTCCCTCCACGCTCTCCCTTCCCCTCCCTCCACGCTCCCCCTCCCTCCACGCTCTCCCCCCCCTCCCTCACGCTCCCCCTCCCTCCACGCTCTCCCTCCCCCTCCCTCCATGCTCCCCCTCCCTCCACGCTCTCCTCCCCTCCCTCCACGCTCCCCCTCCCTCCACGCTCTCCCTCCCTCCACGCTTTCCCTCCCTCCCTCCCTCCCGCCCTGTTCTCCCTCCCTCCACACTCTCTCTCCCTCCCTCCACGATCTCCCACCCCCCTCCTTCCACGATCTCCCGCCCTCCTCCCTCCACGATCTCCCGCCCCCCTCCCTCCACGATCTCCCTCCCTCCCTTAAAGGGGAGATCTTGACAGAGTAGATGGGGAGAAACCGCTTCTACTGGCAGGAAGGTCGGTCACCAGAGGAGACAGATTTAAGGGAAATAGCAAATGAGGAGAATTGTTTTTATGCGGCGAGTTGTTGTGATCTGCAACGCGCTGCCTGAAAGGGCAGTGGAAGCAGATTCTGTAGTGTATGTAGCCGTTCCACCTTTAAGAGAACCGTTCCACCTTTAAGAGAACTATTTTAAGAGTTGCACTACTTTATCTTGGCTGCTGTATACTGTAATACCGGTGGTGACCACACCGGTATATAAGTGCTGTGTAATGATTTATTGGGCAGTTCCGCCCTGACCTTCAACTAGTAAAGACCTGTTAAAGTTTACTCTTGTGGTCTGTGTAGTAATTCTCATTATAACACACAGACTTAACAGTGGCGACGAGTACGATCTTACCCTGCGGCAGAGATACACCCAAGGCAGTTTAACGGGCGTCGAGAGGAGGCATCCGCCCTCATCATTCTGCTGAGAGAAGACTCGAGTCTGCAGAGCGAAGGAAGAATTCTGACACGAAGCCTTCCATCAGCAACAGGCAGTGATCATCCCTTCTATCACGGTGGTGGGTAAGCCGATCAGCGACGAGCAGCAAGTCGGCCACGTTGACTGTGAGTAGGGGAGAAAATAACAAAAAAAAAACGGAGGATATAAGGGCGGAGAACTCGACCACGGCCGGGGAAAAGAGCCGGACAGAAGTCGGGGCCAGAGGCGCGGAGACTGGGGCAGCGTAAGGCACGGAAGCCGCGTTGAATACAAACGCAGCCGGTGCGAAAGACCGGGCTGCAAGCGGGCTGGGAGACGCAACAGCGTCGAGAGAGAGAGCTCGACCGCGGCCGGTGAAAAAGGCCGGGCAGCTACCAAGGCCGCGAGGCGTAGCGACCGGGTCAGCGTAAGGCGCGGGAGAAAATAAAAAAAACGCGGAGAACTCAGCCGCAGCCGGGGGGAAAGGACCGGACTGCAAGAGGGGCTGGGAGGCGTGATTTGAAAACCACTGGGGGAGGGCGAACGCAGCAAATCAACAATCGCCATTACAGCCAGCGGGGAGGAGAAAGGCAAACGCGGGAAGCCGCCATTTTCGGAGGCGGGGGAAGAAGACAAGCGTGGGAAACCGCCATTTTGTAAAAGAAAAAAAAAAAAATAATTCTTTTGTTTCTCAAGAAGATCGCGAGGATGCCTAAGCGTGGTAACATCAACGATTTCGATCCCGATGTTGAAGATTGGGCCACGTATGTAGAACGCATAGAGATATATTGTAAGGCAAATAAAATATCAGATGAAGATAAAGCACTAACCTTACTAAACTCAATGGGTGCAAAGACATACGGGCTATTGAAGCATCTTCTATCACCAGCTAAACCAGCGGATCAGACTTTCGCTAATATTGTTGCTGTCCTGAAGAATCATTTGAACCCCGCACCGCTGATGTTAGCGGAACGGTTTAAATTTTATGCGAGAACGCAACTGAAAGAGGAAAGCAACGCGGAGTATTTAATTGAACTGCGCAAGCTAGCGAAATACTGTCAGTTTGGGGAAAGCCTGACAGAGGCACTGAGAGACAAATTCGTGTGTGGATTGTCGAAAGAAGGAACACAAAAGCGGTTGCTTGAAGAGAATGATCTTACACTTGATAAGGCTGTCACTATTGCAGCATCGCACGAAGCCGCAGCGAGAGGCACCGTGGAAATGCAGTTGAAGGCAGCGGTACTCAGCGTAGATCAAATGGCTTCGGGTACAACGAAATGTTATCGTTGTGGGAAGACAACACACGATCAGAACCAATGCTGGTTTAAAAATCAGGAGTGTAGAAAATGTGGCAAGCTTGGTCACATAGCTAAAGTATGCCGGTCAGGAAAGAAGACCAGCAACAAAAAGTCACCACAGGAAAAGTGCAGAAAGGTACATAAGGTGGCTGAGAAGAGTTCGGATGAACAGAATTCGGATTCAGACTCCAACAGCAAGGAACTGGGTAGTCTGAGAATTCACAATGTGAGTAAGGAAGCTGACCGACAAACTATCTGGGTCACACTGCAGATAGCGGGAGTCCAAATGAAAATGGAATTGGACACAGGATCGGCGTTGACGGTCATGAATAAGCAAGATTACAAAAGGTTATTCAAACATATTCCCCTACGGGATACGAAGATAGTATTGCAGACATACACGGGGCAAAGAGTATACCCCATCAGGAAGATAAAAGTCAAGGTGGTCCACAAGGGCAAAGAACACCAAGGAATGGACTTATATGTACTACCTGAGGGAGGTCCACCACTTCTGGGACGGGAGTGGATCAGGAAAATAAATATGGACTGGCACTCCCTAAACGCAATAACGGTAGATTCCGAGAAAAAAGATGTCAAACCTGAACGATTGTCCAGAATATTGGATGAGGCTAAAGAGGTGTTCCAACAGGGACTGGGAACACTGAGAGGAATTAAGGCAAAAATCAAGATTGCAGAACATGCAACCCCAAAATTTTTCAAAGCCAGACCGGTACCTTATGCGATACGACCTGCTGTGGAAGCTGAGCTGGAAGGGCTAGAACGTTCAGGAGTACTGTCTAAGGTGGACTGGAGTGAGTGGGCCACGCCCATTGTTCCCGTCATGAAGCGTTCATCGAGTAACAAGCCAGGGGAACCGGGGAAGGTCCGCATCTGTGGAGACTTCAAGATCACAGTTAATCCAGTGCTTCACACGGTGCAATATCCGCTTCCGCGGATTGAAGATATCTTTGCTTCATTGTCTGGCGGAAAACGCTTCACCAAGATAGACCTGGCGCAAGCGCACTTACAGATGGAAGTTGAGGAGGAGTCGCGCCAGTATCTCACAATCAACACGCACAGAGGCTTGTATCGATATAATAGACTGGTTTTTGGAGTGGCTTCAGCTCCAGCAATTTGGCAGAGGGCCATGGAGCAGGTATTACAGGGAATTCCAAGCACTCAATGTTACTTGGACGATATCCTGATTACAGGAGATGACGATGAGGAACACCTTGCTAATTTGAAACTGGTGCTCACCAGGTTGAAGGAATATGGCCTTCGAGTTAATCGCCAGAAATGTGAGTTCTTTCAGAAACGGATCTCGTACTGTGGTCATATCATTGACCAGGAGGGGCTGCACAAGTCACCTGACAAGATTGAAGCTGTTGTGAAGGCTCCCGCTCCAGAAAATGTATCCCAGTTGAGGTCGTTCCTAGGTTTGATTAACTATTATCATAAGTTTCTGCCAAATCTATCCACGGTGCTGCACCCGCTGAATGCTCTTTTGCAGAAAGAAGTACCATGGAAGTGGAGCGAGGACTGTAAGAAGGCCTTTCGCAAAAGCAAGACATTGATCACCTCAGAGGAAGTGTTGGCTCACTTCAACCCAACGCTACCTATTCGTTTAGCTTGTGATGCTTCTCCTTATGGTATTGGAGCAGTACTCTCACACAAGTTGCCAAATGGCTCAGAAAGGCCAGTCGCATTTGCATCCAGGTCATTGACCTCCGCTGAGCGCAACTATGCTCAGATAGATAGGGAGGCTCTCAGCCTGGTGTGGGGAGTAAAGAAGTTTAATCATTACCTGCAGGGCCAGAAGTTTACACTGCTGACAGACCACCAGCCGTTGGTATCCATATTCAACCCTAAAAAGGGCGTTTCCATTATGACAGCGCAAAGGCTACAGAGGTGGTCCCTTTTCCTAGGGGCACACCAATATGACATTGAATACAAAGGATCAAAACAGCATGGGAATGCTGACGGTTTATCACGCCTACCGTTGCCAACGGTGGAAGAGGCGCCTACAGTGGACCCAGTGGAGATGTTCCACTCAACCATAGTGGAATGTCTACCAGTAACAAATTCTACGATCAAAAAGGAAACAAGAAATGACCCGACTCTCTCACGAGTCTACGATTTAACGGTGAAGGGATGGCCAGCACATGGCGAACCACTGTTGCCGGCATTTTCACAAAGAAGAGAACAGCTGTCAGTGTGCCGAGGAACTTTGATGTGTGGATCCAGAGTGGTGATTCCACCCAAACTCCAGCAAAAAGTGCTAAAGGAGCTTTATGAGGGGCATCTGGGTGGAGTGAAAATGAAGAACCTAGCCAGAGCGTTCGTGTGGTGGCCAGGTATCGATGGAGACATCGAAGAAATGACCAAGAGCTGTTTAGGATGCCAGAAGGTCCAAAACGCCCCACCACAAGCTCCTCTGCATCCATGGGAGTGGCCCTCATCTCCATGGCAAAGGGTACATATCGACTTTGCTGGTCCATTTATGGACTCAATGTTCTTAATCGCAGTGGATGCACACTCCGAGTGGCCGGAGGTAATAAAGATGTCCTCCACCACCACGGAAAAAACCATCACAGTATTAAGGACCATATTTGCCAGGAATGGGCTGCCGGAACAGATCTGTTCTGATAATGGACCGCAATTTGTGTCCGAAGAATTCAGGAAGTTCTTAAAAAACAATGGGGTTAAGCACTACACGTCCGCCCCATACCATCCCGCCACCAATGGATTAGCTGAAAGGTTTGTCCAGACCTTCAAGAAGGCCATAAAGGCCATGGGTAATGAAGACATAAATCTACAACATAAGGTAGATAACTTCTTGTTGGCGCACAGGAATGCAACACATGCGGTCACAAACCAAACTCCCGCCATGATGTTTTTCAATAGAAGACTAAGATGCCGGCTGGATTTGATCAAGCCAAACATCAGAAGGGACGTAGAGAACCGGCAATTTCAAGGCATGAATGAAAGGCCAACTAGAACCTTCCAGATAGGTCAACAAGTTCTGGCCCGGGACTACCGTACCGAGAAATGGCAGCCTGGAACTATTTGCACACGACTAGGACCGCTGATGTATACCGTGGACATTGGTGAAAGCATAATAAAGCGCCATGCTGACCAGATCATAGCGTCATCCGAAAAGGGACAACCTACACCACAACTCTATACGCCTAATGATGAAGCAGAGATACCCATAGTACCTACCTCCGATCCAGTGATACTGGAACCAGATGAACCTGACACTGACATTCAAGCCGAATCGACCTTGCCAAAAGAACCTACTACACCACCGAAAACTACTACACCACCGAGGCGTTATCCGGACCGAGTCAGGAAGCCTCCAGAGAGACTGAATCTGTGAACTGTTTTTACATTTAGTTGTGCATATATGTTATGTTTAATGGGCATATATACTGTTAACCTAAAAAGGGAGGATTGTAGTGTATGTAACCGTTCCACCTTTAAGAGAACTATTTTAAGAGTTGCACTACTTTATCTTGGCTGCTGTATACTGTAATACCGGTGGTGACCACACCGGTATATAAGTGCTGTGTAATGATTTATTGGGCAGTTCCGCCCTGACCTTCAACTAGTAAAGACCTGTTAAAGTTTACTCTTGTGGTCTGTGTCGTAATTCTCAATATACCACACAGACTTAACAGATTCAAGAGTAACTTTCAAAAGTAATTGGATAGATCCTTGAAGGGGAAAAATTTGCGAGGCTGTGGGGGAAGAGTAGGGGAGTGTCATAGAGTCATAGGGGGGAAAATTTCTTTGGTTTGTGCCACCCGTTAGCGCCTGAAGAGGGCGCTAATGGGGCGCAAAGCAACTAGCGCCCGTGCGCGGCGATGTTTGCGCCGCTCACGAAATTAACTAGATATTTTGCACTAAACACTACCGCCACGATCTCCTGCGCCGGCAGATCGTGACGTCAGTCGAGTGTGCAGCGCCCCGGATCGGATATTGAGTGGCGCCCCCTGCCTTACCGTCTGCCGCTAGCAGCGCCAGGTTGAGGGGAACGTTTTGCAGTCGGGAAGGGACTGGGGGAGCGCTATTTAAAGGCCAACGCTTCCTGCCTTTTTTTGTCGGCGACATTTTTGCTCCACGCATTGAGAGAGAAAGAGAGACTGCAGGAGATATTCAAAGCTGTGTTGAGGAGTTTCAGGTACTGAGCAGCACTTTACAGGTTCTTTCTGATTTGACCTTCCTTGCATCGATTTAGAAGAGACTGTGGGGGCTGCACTCTGAGCTCTTTCCCTGGGCCTCTCCATTGTTCTTTCCAGCAGATTTGATGTACAGGTCTCTCCTGTTAAGTATGTGTATTGTATTGAACAATTAACACAAAGACTTAAACGTATAACTCAAACAGGTCTTTACTGGTTGGAGGTAGGGACTACACGTAGGTCTTTACTTCATGCCCACAGGCGGGAACTGAGGGGAGATCAGTACCCACAGTACTATTTATACCCCTATGGCCAGGAGTGGTACTGCGTATCACTACGCCCTACAAGTAGTGCAGTCCTGTCCATAGGTTTAAAGTAGCACACATATTACATACACAACATTCCTCCCTTCTTAGCTTTACAGTCATCTCCTCATTTAACATAACGTAATAACATATATACATATATAACTTCAGGTTTACATAACAGAATAACATAGATACATAGATAACTTCATGTCAAAACAGATCACAGATTCAGTCTCTGCGGAAAACAGTTCACAGATTCAATCTCTGCGGAAAATAGTTCACAGATTCAGTCTCTGTGGTGTAGTCGGTTCACGTTGCTGGAGTGACTCATTCAATAGTCCTTCCATGGATTTAACAGCTTGAACTTCCGAACTGATTTGGCTCTGTTCGGAGGGACCACGTGTGTGATCTGGTAGAGGTGACAATGGTTCAGATGGGTCATCTTCTGTTTTTACTTTTCCTTTTCTGCTTCTTGGAGACTCTCTGGGCTCCATTGTCAGCTGCCACAGCTGCCAGCTGCATGCGCAGTTCCTCCTTCTCTTCCTCCTGTTTCCGTCGTAGAGCCAGCTTCTCCCGATGTTCCGTAGACTTTTGGTGCTCCTCCATGATTTCTGCACTTTGGGAGTCGAAGTTACAAGCTGGGCAGGACAGGACATCGTAATATTCGGTGTCGTCCACCAGGTCATGGTAATATTCGGTGTCGTCCTGAGCTAGACCAGTGAGAGGGTCGTCTATTTCCTCCATACCCAGCTGGACGTTAGCCAGCTCTTGTTCCAAATCCAGACATCTTTCCTGAAGAGACTTCTTCATGTGTACCTCTGCATCCAGCTTTTTCTGGGCTTTCAGCAAGTCGTTTACTAGTGACCTCATTTATGATTTTAATACTTCAACTTCCTTTGGAGATTGATTGATCGGACTATGCAATCCCTCTACCGGAGCAGCTGTTTCAGCGGTCTGTTGTTCTACATTGACGTGAGTCAGCGTACTTTTGGCATCCAATGGCTGCTCTGTTGCAGTCGTTTCAGTCTGTGTCGTCACATCAGCCATCTCAATGACTTTTGAGAGCTCCGAACCCTTTTCCTTTGAAGATCGCAGCTCGTGTTCAAGTTTTTCCCATTTCAGAGTCTTGTCCCTCAGCATATGAAGGAGTTGGCTGACCGTTAACTCTTCTGACACCAGATTATGGCACGCACCTTCAGAACCTGAATCAGCTTTGATTCGTTCGGCCTCCTCGCGCAGATGGTTGGTGTGCTCCTGCTCCATTTTCTCCATCAGTTGCTTCTGTTGACTTTCCAGATTCTCCCACTCTGTAACAAAGAACTTTTTTATTTTATTCATCTCTTGCTCAAAACGGCGAATCATTTGTTCTAATTGCTGTTGTAGTTTGAAATGGAGTTGAGTTCGAGCCCAGTGTCCCTCAAAAATGTGCATATCAGTAGACTTGACAGACTCAGAATTCTCTGTTAAACTATGTTGTTGTTGCTCAGTGGAATTCTGTGCTGAAACTTTGTCTTTTGCACATGGGTTGGTCTTACCATCATCAGTTCTAGAGTCTGGGCTGATTATCTGCACCGAGTTCTCACTCTTTATGGCTTTTAGCGAATGCCAGTCCATATTTATGTTTCTAAACCACTCCCGGCCTAGTAGTGGTGGACCTCCCTCCGGTAGCACATAAGTCCATTATTTGACTTCCTTCGCCCTTGTTGGCCACTGCAACCTTTATTGTCCCGATGGGGTACACTCTCTGCCCCGTGTAGGTTGTCAATATAATCTCCGTATCCTGTAGGGGAATATGTTGGAATAACCTTCTGTAATCTTTCTTATTCATGACCGACAATGCCGATCCAGTGTCCAATTCCATTTTTACTTGGACTCCTTCTATCTGAAGAGTAACCCAAATTGTCTGGAGGTCTGCACCCTTACCAACGTTGAGTACCCTTAAGCTAGCCAGTTCAATACTGCTAGCGTCTGAATCGGACTCCTGTTCGGCCACCTTGTGTACTTTTGCGTATTTTCCTTGCGGTGACTTCTTGTTGCTGGTCTTCTTCCCTGACCTGCATACTCTAGCTATGTGTCCAAGCCTACCACAAGTCCTACATTCTTGGTTTTTAAACCAACACTGGTTCTGATCATGCGTTGTCTTTCCACAACGATAACATTTGCCAGAACTCACACCCAATTTGTGTGCACTGAGCTCCGGTGACCGTAGCTGCATTACTGCCGTGCCTCTCACTGCGGCTTCGTGTGCTGCTGCCATAGTGACCGCCTTCTCAAGCGTCAGCTCATTCTCCTCGAGCAGTCGCTTTTGTGTATCCTGTTTAAATAAACCACACACAAATTTGTCTCGTAGTGCATCTGTCAGTCCCGTTCCAAACTGGCAATATTTCGCTAATTTACGCAATTCCAGCAAATATTCAGCATTGCTTTCATGCTGTAGCTGCATTCTGTCGTAAAATTTAAATCGTTCCGCTAGCATCAGCGGCGTGGGGTTTAGATGATCTTTCAGGACAGTAACAATCTCATCGAACGTCTTATCCGCCGGTTCATCTGGTGATAACAGGTGTTTCAATTGCCCGTATGTCTTCGCACCCATTAAATTTAATAATGTTAGAGCTTTATCTTGGTCACGAATTTTATTGGCCTTACAATAATTTTTTACTCTTTCAACATATATGGCCCAATCTTCGAGGTCACTATCAAAGGTGCTAATATTCCCGTGTTTAGGCATTGTAGATTTGCAATTTCTCAGATTTTCTTTTCTTTACTTGTTATCAAAGATGGCGGCTTCCCGCTCTTGCCGTCGTCCTCCGCCCACAAAATGGCGGTTTTCCCGCGCTTGGCGGTCTTCACCCGTCCCCCGACGCCGTCTCCCTTCAGCCCCCGAGTGCGGCCCTTATCAGCGGATGCGATCGCTGGATCGCGAAGTGGCTCCCGACCGAAGCGGCTCTCGGCCCTTATCTTCTGTGCTATCGATAGCCCGCGCTGTGCACCGCGGCTCTCGCACCTTGAGCTTCTGCAGCCGCCGCGCCTTTCAGTCCGAGTGCGGCCCTTATCTTTGGTCCCGATCGCTGGCCCGCGCTGCGCCTCGCACTTGAAAGCGGCCCGGCCTTATCTCCGATCGCGATCGATGGCCCTTATCTCCTCCGACTTCTCCAGCCCTGTCTTTGCAGCCAACGCTGCACGGCTTACCCCACCACCTAGGTTGAACAAGGAAACTGCAGAAAGACTTCTGTCAGTCGCTGGAAGCTGTCAGGATGGCTGCTGCACTCCAGTGCTCAGTCGCTGATGGAGGCTTCAGAGTCCTAAAGCCTGTCGCTTCTAGTGGGGTGGTGAGGTTTGAAACCTCTCTTCAACTGCCGCAGGGTAAGAACCTGACTCGTCGCCAGTGTTAAGTATGTGTATTGTATTGAACAATTAACACAAAGACTTAAACGTATAACTCAAACAGGTCTTTACTGGTTGGAGGTAGGGACTACACGTAGGTCTTTACTTCATGCCCACAGGCGGGAACTGAGGGGAGATCAGTACCCACAGTACTATTTATACCCCTATGGCCAGGAGTGGTACTGCGTATCACTACGCCCTACAAGTAGTGCAGTCCTGTCCATAGGTTTAAAGTAGCACACATATTACATACACAACATCTCCAGGCCGAGATTCAAGGCTGCAATGAGCAGGGAGTGGATGGAGAGCAAGATCGACCCTCCCCTTTAAGAACTGGCCGGCGCCAGTGTGTCTGTGTTCCATTGCTAACTGACATCACAGGAGCTTCGCCAGCGCTCTGAAGTAACGCCTCGCTCCTTGGCCTTTGCACCTGATTT
>NC_140999.1:109441243-109446243 GCF_052327205.1 Somniosus microcephalus
CTCTCTCTCGCGCTCTCGCTCGCGCCCCTCTCTCGCGCTCTCGCTCTCTCTCTCGCTCGCGCTCTCTCCTCTCGCGCTCTCGCTCGCGCTCTCTCTCGCGCTCATCGCTCGCGCTCTCTCTCTCTCTCTCGCGCTCGTCGCTCGCGCGCTCTCTCTCTCTCTCGCGCTCTCGCTCGCGCTCTCTCTGTCGCGCTCTCGCTCTCGCTCGCGCTCTCTCTCTCGCGCTCTCTCTCGCGCTCTCTCTCGCGCTCTCTCTGGCGCGCTCTCTCTCTGGCGCTCTCTCTCTCTGGCGCGCTCTCTCTCTGGCGCTCTCTCTCTGGCGCGCTCTCTCTCTGGCGCGCTCTCTCTCTCGCGCTCTCTCTCTGGCGCGCTCTCTCTCTGGCGCGCTCTCTCTCTGGCGCGCTCTCTCTCTGGCGCGCTCTCTCTCTCTGGCGCGCTCTCTCTCTCTGGCGCTCTCTCTCTGGCGCGCTCTCTCTCTCGCGCTCTCTCTCTGGCGCGCTCTCTCTCTGGCGCGCTCTCTCTCTGGCGCGCTCTCTCTCTGGCGCGCTCTCTCTCTGGCGCGCTCTCTCTCTGGCGCGCTCTCTCTCTGGCGCGCTCTCTCTCTGGCGCGCTCTCTCTCTGGCGCGCTCTCTCTCTCTGGCGCGCTCTCTCTCTCGCGCTCTCTCTCGCTCTCTGGCGCGCTCTCTCTCTGGCGCGCTCTCTCTCGCGCGCTCTCTCTCGCGCTCTCTCTCTCGCTCTCTGGCGCGCTCTCTCTCTGGCGCGCGCATCGCGCTCTCTCTCTCTCGCGCTCTCGCTCTCTTGCGCTCTCGCTCTCTCTCGCGCGCTCTCTCTCTCGCGCTCTCTCTCTCTCGCTCTCTCTCTCTCGCGCTCTCTCTCTCTCGCGCTCTCTCTCGCGCTCTCGCTCTCTCTCGCGCTCTCGCTCTCGCTCTCTCTCTCGCGCTCTCGCTCTCTCGCGCTCTTCGCTCTCTCTCTCGCGCTCTCGCTCTCTCTCGCGCGCTCTCGCTCTCTCTCGCGCGCTCTCGCTCTCTCTCGCGCGCTCTCGCTCTCTCTCGCGCGCTCTCTCTCTCTCGCGCTCTCATCGCGCTCGCTCTCTCTCGCGCTCGCTCTCTCGCGCTCTCTCTCTCTCGCGCTCTCTCTCGCGCTCTCTCTCGCGCTCTCTCTCGCGCTCTCTCTCGCGCTCTCTCTCGCTCTCTCTCTCGCGCTCGCTCTCGCGCTCGCTCTCACGCGCTCAGCGCTCTCGCTCTCTCGCGCGCTCTCGCTCTCTCTCTCGCTCTCTCTCTCTCGCGCTCTCTCTCTCCGCGCTCTCTCTCGCGCTCTCTCTCTCGCGCTCTCTCTCTCCGCGCTCTCTCGCTCGCGCTCTCTCTCGCGCTCTCTTCGCGCTCTCGCTCTCGCGCTCTCTCGCTCGCGCTCTCTCGCTCGCGCTGTCTCTCGCGCTGTCTCTCGCTCGCGCTCATCGCTCGCGCTCTCGCTCGCTCGCGCTCTCTCTCGCTCGCGCTCTCTCTCGCTCGCTCGCGCTCTCTCTCGCTCGCGCTCTCTCTCGCTCGCTCGCGCTCTCTCTCGCGCTCTCACGCTCGCGCTCTCGCTCGCGCTCTCGCTCGATCTCGCGCTCTCGCTCGCGCTCTCTCTCGCGCTCTTCGCTCGCGCTCTCTCGCTTCCGCGCGCTCTCGCTCGCGCTCTCTCTCGCGCTCTCTCGCGCTCTCTCTCGCTCTCTCTCGAGCTCTCTCGCGCTCTCTCTCGCGCGCTCTCTCTCTCTCTCTCGCGCTCTCTCTCTCTCGCGCGCTCTCTCTCTCGCGCTCTCTTCGCTCGCGCTTTCTCGCTCGCGCTCTCCTCTCTCGCTCGCGCTCTCTCGCTCGCGCTCCTCGCTCTCTCGCTCGCGCTCTCGCTCTCGTGCTCGCTCGCAGCTCGCGCTCTCGTGCTCGTGCTCTCTCTCTCGCTCTCTCGCGCTCTCTCTCGCGCTCTCTCTCGCGCTCTCTCTCGCGCTCTCTCTCGCGCTCTCGCTCTCTCTCTCGCGCTCTCTCTCGCGCTCTCTCTCGCGCTCTCTCTCGCGCTCTCTCTCTCGCGCTCTCCTCTCTGCGCTCTCTCTCGCGCTCTCTCTCGCGCTCTCTCTCTCGCGCTCTCTCTCGCGCTCTCTCTCTCGCGCTCTCTCTCTCGCGCTCTCTCTCGCGCTCTCTCTCGCGCTCTCTCTCGCGCTCTCTCTCGCTCGCTCTCTCGCGCTCGCTCGCTCTCGCGCTCTCGCTCTCGCGCTCTCGCTCTCGCGCGCTCTCGCTCTCAGCGCTCTCTCTCGCGCTCTCATCGCGCTCTCTCGCGCTCTCTCTCGCGCGCTCTCTCTCTCGCGCTCTCTCTCGCGCTCTCGCGCTCTCTCTCTCGCGCTCTCTCTCTCTCGCGCTCTCTCTTGCGCTCTCTCTTGCGCTCTCTCTCGCGCTCTCTCTCTCGCGCTCTCGCTCTCGCGCTCTCTCGCTCTCTCTCTCGCGCTCTCTCTCGCGCTCTCTCGCGCTCTCTCTCGCGCTCTCTCTCGCGCTCTCTCTCGCGCTCTCTCTCGCGCTCTCTCTCGCGCTCTCTCTCGCGCTCTCTCTCTCTCGCGCTCTCTCTTGCGCTCTCTCTCGCGCTCTCTCTCTCGCGCTCTCTCGCGGTCTCTCGCGCTCTCTCTCGCGCTCTCTCTCTCGCGCTCTCTCTCGCGCTCTCGAGCTTGCTCGCGCTCTCTAGCTCGCGCTCTCTCTCTCTCTCGCGCTCTCTCTCGCTCGCGCTCTCTCTCTCGCTCGCGCTCTCATCTTCTCTTCGCTCGCGCTCTCTCTCGCTCGCGCTCTCTCTCTCTCGCTCGCGCTCTCTCTCTCGCTCGCGCTCTCTCTCTCGCTCGCGCTCTCTCTCTCGCTCGCGCTCTCTCTCTCGCTCGCGCTCTCTCTCTCGCTCGCGCTCTCTCTCTCGCTCGCGCTCCTCTCGCTCGCGCTCTCTCGCTCGCGCTCTCTCTCTCGCGCTGTCTCTCGCGCTGTCTCTCGCGCTGTCTCTCGCGCTGTCTCTCGCGCTGTCTCTCGCGCTGTCTCTCGCGCTGTCTCTCGCTCGCGCTCTCGCTCGCGCTCTCGCTCGCATCGCGCTCTCTCTCGCTCGCGCTCTCTCTCGCTCGCTCGCGCTCATCGCTCGCTCGCTCGCGCTCTCGCTCGCTCGCGCTCTCTCGCTCGCCGCTCTCGCTCGCGCTCTCGCTCGCGCTCTCGCTCGCTGCGCTCTCTCGATCTCGCGCTCTCGCTCGCGCTCTTCGCTCGCGCTCTCTCGCTTCCTCGCGCTCTCGCTCGCAGCTCTCTCTCGCGCTCTCGCGCGCGCTCTCTCTCTCGCGCTCTCTGGCGCGCTCTCTCTCTGGCGCGCCTCTCTCTCTGGCGCGCTCTCTCTCGCGCGCTCTCTCTCGCGCTCTCTCTCTCGCTCTCTGGCGCGCTCTCTCTCTGGCGCGCGCTCGCGCTCTCTCTCTCTCGCGCTCTCGCTCTCTTGCGCTCTCTCTCGCGCGCTCTCGCTCGCTCGCGCGCGCTCTCTCTCTCAGCGCTCTCTCTCTCTCGCTCTCTCTCTCTCGCGCTCTCTCTCTCGCGCTCTCTCTCGCGCTCTCGCTCTCTCTCGCGCTCTCGCTCTCGCTCTCTCTCTCGCGCTCTCGCTCTCTCTCGCGCGCTCTCGCTCTCTCTCGCGCGCTCTCGCGCGCTCTCGCTCTCTCTCGCGCGCTCTCGCTCTCTCTCTCGCGCTCTCTCTCTCTCGCGCTCGCTCTCTCTCGCGCTCGCTCTCTCTCGCGCTCGCTCTCTCTCGCGCTCTCTCTCTCTCGCGCTCTCTCTCTCTCGCGCTCTCTCTCGCTCGCTCTCAGCGCTCGCTCTCGCGCTCTCTCTCTCTCGCGCTCGCTCTCTTCTCGCGCTCGCTCTCTCTCGCGCTCGCTCTCTCTCGCGCTCTCTCTCTCTCGCGCTCTCTCTCGCGCTCTCTCTCGCGCTCTCTCTCGCTCGCTCTCAGCGCTCAGCTCTCGCGCCTCTCGCTCTCATCGCGCGCTCTCGCTCTCTCTCTCTCGCGCTCTCTCTCTCGCGCTCCTCTCTCGCGCTCTCTCTCTCGCGCTCTCTCTCTCGCGCTCTCTCTCTCGCGCTCTCTCGCTCGCGCTCTCTCGCTCGCGCTCTCATCGCTCGCGCTCTCTCGCTCGCGCTCTCTCTCGCTCGCTCTCAGCGCTCGCTCTCGCGCTCTCGCTCTCTCGCGCGCTCTCGCTCTCTCTCTCGCTCTCTCTCTCGCGCTCTCTCTCTCGCGCTCTCTCTCTCGCGCTCTCTCTCTCGCGCTCTCTCTCTCGCGCTCTCTCGCTCGCGCTCTCTCGCTCGCTCTCTCTCGCGCTCTCTCGCGCTCTCGCTCTCAGCTCTCGCGCTCTCTCGCTCGCAGCTCTCTCGCTCGCGCTCTCTCGCTCGCGCTGTCTCTCGCGCTGTCTCTCGCTCGCGCTCTCGCTCGCTCGCGCTCTCTCTCGCTCGCGCTCATCGCTCGCTCGCGCTCTCTCTCGCTCGCGCTCTCTCTCGCGCTCTCTCTCGCGCTCTCGCTCGCGCTCTCGCTCGCGCTCTCTCTCGCGCTCTCTCTCGCGCTCTCTCTCGCGCTCTCTCTCGCGCTCTCGCTCGCGCTCATCGCTCGCGCTCTCGCTCGCGCTCTCGCTCGCGCTCTCGCTCGATCTCGCGCTCTCGCTCGCGCTCTCTCTCGCGCTCTCCGCTCGCGCTCTCTCGCTTCCGCGCGCTCTCGCTCGCGCTCTCTCTCGCGCTCTCTCGCGCTCTCTCGCGCTCTCTCTCGAGCTCTCTCGCGCTCTCTCTCGCGCTCTCTCTCGCGCGCTCTTCTCTCTCGCGCTCTCTCTCTCGCGCTCTCTCTCTCGCGCTCTCTCTCGCGCTCTCTCTCTCGCGCTCTCTCTCGCGCTCTCTCTCGCGCTCTCTCTCGCGCTCTCTCTCGCGCTCTCTCTTGCGCTCTCTTGCGCTCTCTCTCGCGCTCTCTCTCTCGCGCTCTCGCTCTCCGCGCTCTCTCGC
>NC_140999.1:109451243-109487482 GCF_052327205.1 Somniosus microcephalus
TCCTCCTCCCCTCCTCCCCCTCCCCTCCTCCTCCCCTCCTCCCCCTCCCCATCTCCTCCCCTCCTCCCTCCCCATCTCCTCCCTTCCCTCCCTCCTTTCCTCCCCTCCCCCCCTCCTCCTCCCCCCCCTCCCCCCCCTCCTCCTCCCCCCCCTCCCCCCCTCCCCCCCTCCTCCTCCCCCCCCTCCCCCCCTCCTCCTCCTCCCTCCTCCCCCTCCCCCCCTCCCCCTCCCCCCCTCCTCCCCTCCTCCTCCCTCCCCCCCCCTCCTCCTCCTCCCTCCCCCCCCTCCCCTCCTCCTCCCCCCCCCTCCCCTCCTCCTCCCCCCCTCCCCTCCTCCCCCCCCCCTCCCCTCCTCCTCCCCCTCCCCCCCCCTCCCCCCCCTCTCCTCCTCCCCCTCCCCCCCCTCCTCCTCCCCTCCCCCCCTCCTCCTCCCCTCCCCCTCCCCTCCTCCTCCCCCCCCTCCTCCTCCCCTCCCCCTCCCCTCCTCCTCCCCCCCCCCTCCCCCTCCCCTCCTCCTCCCCCCCTCCTCCTCCCCTCCCCCCCTCCTCCTCCCCTCCCCCCCTCCTCCTCCCCTCCCCCCCTCCTCCTCCTCCCTCCCCCCCCTCCCCTCCTCCTCCCCCCCCTCCCCTCCTCCTCCCCCCCTCCCCTCCTCCTCCTCCCCCCCCCCCTCCCCTCCTCTCCCCCTCCCCCCCCTCCTCCCTCTCCCCCCCCCCCCTCTCCCCCTCCTCCTCCCCTCCCCCTCCCCTCCTCCTCCCCCCCCCTCCCCCTCCCCTCCTCCTCCCCCCCCTCCCCTCCTCCTCCCCCCCCCCCCTCCCCTCCTCCTCCCCCTCCCCCCCCTCCTCCCTCTCCCCCCCCCTCCCCCTCCCCTCCTCCTCCCCCCCCCTCCCCCTCCCCTCCTCCTCCCCCCCTCCTCCTCCCCTCCCCCCCTCCTCCTCCCCTCCCCCCTCCTCCTCCCCTCCCCCCTCCTCCTCCCTCCTCCTCCTCCCCCCCTCCTCCTCCCCTCCCCCTCCTCCTCCCCCCCTCCTCCTCCCCTCCTCCTCCCCCCCCTCCCCTCCTCCTCCCCTCCTCCCCCTCCCCTCCTCCTCCCCTCCTCCCCCTCCCCTCCTCCTCCCTCCTCCCCCTCCCCTCCTCCTCCCCTCCTCCCCCTCCCCATCTCCTCCCCTCCTCCCCCTCCCCATCTCCTCCCCTCCTCCCCCCTCCCCATCTCCTCCCTTCCCTCCCTCCTTCCCCCCCTCCGCCTCTCCCCTCCCTCCCTCCCTCCCTCTCCTCCTGCTCGCTCCCTCTCTGTCCCCCCCCTCTCTCTCTGGCACGTGCTCTCTCTCTCTCATTCCCTTGTTGTAAATCATTGTAGATTGGCGGTTTGCCTGATGATACCTGCACCTATTAATTCACTTGCCTGCGCTAATTGAGGGCTGAAGCTTTCACTTTTGAAATGCTGATGAGCCTGGTGGGAATGTGTGCTGTTACGAAGGCTCCTCAAGGACTTGACCTGTCTGAACCGCACAGCTCTTGGTTCCTGAACGACCGTCGGCGGGGTGGGGCGGGGTGGGGGATTGAAAGAGGGATTACATTGATTTGCTGTGTCTGACAGCATGTACATCACACCCGGTGCTCTCTGCAACTAAACCGGGGTTGTATTGCTTTTTGATAAACTAGTTTCGTTGTTGGAGGCAGCTGCAAACTTCACATGTTCAGTGGCCAATGCCTCAGCCTCCTTTACACCAGCGTCCCCCAGTGTATTCGCCACTCGACGCATGTGGCAAATTGGGAATCCAGATGTTGGCTAATTGGATTTCTGATTAGTAGATTTTAAAATGAGTAATGGGCAGGGTCGTTGGGCATGTGATCTCAATGCCTGTATTTGCACGGCGTGTGCATGTGAACCTTAACCTGTTTGTGTGATTGTTGGTAAAATGGTAAGACAGAAAGCAGTGTGTTCCAGTGTTTTTTGACCATTGCGAGAGCTTTACTCCCTTGGTTACTGAATGGTGGTCGATGCTTGTTAATTAAATATACACACGTGAAGTGCATTTGTCAGGATTGTGTGTAACTAAAATTAGTGCATGTGGCTAAAACAGTCTCGCCACCTGTGGTTAGTCAGCGATTTCTGTTGAACAACACACACTTGCGCTGCTTTCGCTGGGTTTTAGCAGAGTTAAGGTTGGGGCTGTGAAAGTTTTGTACTGTGCCCACTTGAACTATGAACACTATGCCTTTGGGCTGTGTCTGGAGAGAGTACATTGAGCTGTGTAATGTTATTGGTGGGTAGAGGGCTGTGGCTGGTCGTCATGGGTGAAACCTCCGATTATACCAGTTTGGCATGAGTTTAGTTACTCTCTTTCTTCCCTTCCACCCCGCCCCACCACTCCAAATTACCCTCTTGATGTCTCCTCCTCCTCTTCCTCCATGCCTGCTTCCACACATTATAGTAGTGGGAGCAGTTAGAGGTGTTGGGTCAAGATAATGTATCGCCCCTCCCTATCTCTGTAACCCCCTCCAGCCTGACAACCCTCAGATCTCTGCGCTCCTACAACTCTGGCCTCTGGTGCATCCCCAGTTTCCATCGCTCCACCATTGGCGGCCGTGCCTAAGCTCTGGAAATCCCTCCCTAAACCCGCTACCCCCTCTCTTTTTTAAATGCTCCCTTAAACCTATCTTTGATCTCACTTGCCCTAATATCTCCTTATGTGGCCTGCTGTTAAATTTAGTTTGATAACGCTCCTGTAAAGCGCCTTGAGATGTTTTGCTACATAAATGCAACTTGTTGTGTAAGTGTGAATTCCCTCCCCCCCCCCCCCCCCCCGCCCCCCAACAATATTGGTATCCGTATGCTGCATAAACCCAGTGATGCCAGTCAATCCCAGCACTGTGGCAGTAAGAGTTAGAGCTCCACGTTGGCAATGGCGTTTGACGCTGTGATCGGGGAGTTCTCCTGTCTGTATTGTGTGCGCTGTCGTGCCCCGATTACGCTGTCTGGAAGCAGAAGGGCAATGTGGGGAGACAGCTGCTTTCACCCTTGGTCAGATCTTTCATGCATCAGCTGATTCTTTTGTACTGCAGTTGTGATTCTTTTTTTTCTCTCTCCTGAGCTCGGTCTGTGTGCGGTGCGTACTGTCTGGGCTTTAAACAAACTGTATAGTCTGTCTGGGTGAGCTTGGCCAGCTGTCTTGTATGCTTTCATCTGGAGGTTTGAAACTGTGCAAGTTGTTGAAAAATTGAGATGGGGTTGAAGATTTCAGTAGATAATACCTCCTGTTTGCGAATGTCAGAAAAGCACAGCCAAACCTTTGTGGTATAACAAGCATTCAGTTATTCTTGTTTCGATTTTTTTTTTCTCCCCTCTTCCTTTTCCTCACCCCACGTACGCACACGCCCCGAATTCCTGAAAGTGCCAGCATGCAGTATGGTGCTCTTTTTGGGCGCATTTTGTTTGTGTTGCCTCCTTGTCTTTTACTTAGAAATATAGGAATAGGAGGAGGCCATTCAGCCCCTCGAGCCTGTTCCGCCATTCAACTAGATCATGGCTGATCTGTGTCTTGGCTTGCTCCACCCGCCTTGGTTCCGTAACCCTTAATACCTTTGCCTAACAAAATCTATCAGTCTCAGTTTTGAGATTTTTCAGTTGACCCCCAGTCTCTACAGCTTTTTGGGGACGAGAGTTACAGATTTCCACCATCCTTTGTGTGAAGAGATGTTTCCTGACATCACCCCTGAACGGCCTAGCTCTAATTTTAATGCCATACCCCCCTTGTTCTGGACTCCCTCAGCAGAGGTAATAGTCTCTCTGTCTCTCTCCCCTGTTCTGGCACTCTGCTGGACACTGGGGCTTTTGGCAAAACTAAACTAAAGTATCACGATGTGGTGACGTTGGGGCTGAGAAAATCTCGTTCACATTGCACGCCGTCTTCCCACCTCCTGACCTGCGTGTCCTAGGCCGCTGAGATATGGTGATCAGGCCCTTCACACACCAGCCTGATCCACGGCTGTCACGTTTTGAAGGAGTAGTCCAGTAAACATGAAGTGGGACTTTGAAACGGATTGAAACCGAATGATACCGGGGCTTAGAGGGCTAAGTTATAAGGACAGGTTGCATAAACTTGGCTTGTATTCCCTTGAGTTTAGAAGATTGAGGGGTGATCTGATCGAGGTGTTTAAAATGTTAAAAGGATTCGATCGGGTAGATACAGAGAAACTATTTCCTCTGCTGGGGGAAATCCAGAACGAGGGGGCATTCTTCTTTCTCTTCTTGGGCAGTCCCTCGGAACCGAGGATGACTTGCTTCCACATTAAAAGTGAGCTCGCAGGTGACTGATGAGTCCAACGCGGGACCTACAGACTCTGTCACAGGTGGGGCAGACGGTGGTTGAAGGGGCGGGTGGGTGGGGTGCTTGGGTTGACTGGCGCTGCCTGCACTTGGCTTCCGCTTACTCCCAGCGAAGAGGCTCAAGGTGTTCGGCGCCTTCTCGGATGCTTCTCCTCCACTTTGTGCGGTCTTGGACCAGGGATTCCCAGGTGTCAGTGGGGGATGTTGTACTTTTCCAAGGAGGCTTTGAGGGTGTCCTTGAAGCATTTCCTCTGCCCACCTGGGGCTCTCTTGCCGTGCCGGAGCTCTGAGTAGAGCACTTGTCTTGGGAGTCTCGTATCGGGCATGCGGAAGAGGTGGCCTGTCCATCGGAGCTGATTGAGCGTGGTCAAAGCTTCGATGCTTTATAATCTTAAAATCAGAGCCATGAGTGAAATCAGGAAGCACTTTTTCACACAAGGAGTTGTAGAAATCTGGATTCTTTCCCTCTTCTTCCGTTCCCCCCCCCCCCCCTTAAAAAAATAGGCTGTGGGTCACTTGTAGCTTTCTAGACTGAGATCGATATATTTTTATTGGGTAAGGGTATCAAGGGATATGGAGCAAAGGTGGGTAAATGGGGTTGAGGTGCAGTTCAGCCATGATCTCATTGAATGGCAGAAGCAGGCTTGAGGGGCTGATTGGCCTCCTCCTGTTTGATCATTCTGCCTTCTGAAACAGAAGCTGACAAACCGCCCCCTTCTCCTTTGGTGATCTCAATTTGATTCCTAACAATCTGCATGTTGCTTGTGCTTCTTTAATTCTACAGTTTTATCACTGTGCCCTTTCACCCCTCTCCCCTCCAAAGTGGGTCCTATACAACTTCTCCCCCAATTGAGTAGCTTCCTGTCTGGTTTCTGCCCCATGTGGCCTGCGACGGGGCACCGAGACGTGCACATGTTCTCCAAGTTTGACCCTTTCTTTCCCCCGTCCCTTTTTCTATTTGGGAAAGTGTCTGGCTGACTCTTCCCTCCCAAGGGGGAGACTGGAGGTCCTTCTGTACAGGTAGAACTGGTGTCGATCTCTGGTTAGTATATGGAGCCTTAGGCCTGGTCTGTGGCTGGTGTGACTCATTTATTGGTGCCTGTGCTGCTGTTATCTTTTTAATTTCAGGGTTCCTTTTCCAGGCTGCGGTCCCGGCTAATGATTCATGCGGGATTGAGTGCAAGAAATGCGTCACATCCAACTACAGACCTATGTTTTCTAATTTTTTTTTTGTTTAGGTTTTACCCCATCCACTTTTGTTCTATTAATGCTACAGGTAGAGGGCTTGTGACGAGGAGGGTTTACTGGAGTATGAGAGTATAGAACGTTTCATTGTTGGCTCCACATCATTCGTGCAGTCCAGGCTGCTCAAGCTAAGTCTTCCCCACCTTTGTACACTCTGCCTCTATTCATGAAGCCCAGGATCCCGTAGGCTTTTTTAACTGCTTTCTCAACCTGCCCTGCCCTGCACCCTCAACGATTTGTGCACATATGCCTCATGGTCCCTCTGTTCATGCACCCCCTTTAGGATTGTACCATTTAGTTTGTATTTCCTCTCCTCATTCTTTCTACCAAAATGTATCGCCTTGATCTGAGCATACTGTAAAAGAAAGACTTGCATTTATATATCGCCATCCACCACCTCAGGACATCCCCAAAACACTTTACAGCCAATGAAATACTTTTAAGTGTAGATACTGATGTAAAGTAGAGAACGGGGCAGACAATTTGTGCACAGCAAGATTCCAAAACCAGCAATGAAATAAAAGACCAATTAAACTGTTTTTAGTGATGTTGGTTGAGGGATAACTATTGGCCAGGACTCTGTGGAGAACTCTCCTGGCTCTTTAAAACAGTGCCATGGGAACTTTTGCGTCCACCTGGGAGGTCAGACAAGGCCTCAGTTTAACATCTCATCCGAAAGACAGCACCTCCAGCAGTTCAGCATTCCCTCAGTACTGCCTAGATTTTATGTGCAAGTCTTATTGCTGTTTGTGGGACCTTGCTGTGCGCAAATTGGCTGCCGTGTTTCAACAACAACTTGCATTTATATAGCGCCTTTAATGTAGCAAAATGTCCCAAGGCATTTCACAGGAGAGTAATCAGACTTTAGTAGTCACTACATTACAACAATGACTACACTTCAAAAGAATTTCCATCGGCAGTGAAGCACTTTGGGACATGCCAATTTCATGAAAGACGCTATATAAATGCAGATTTGTTCTTTTGTAGAAATTATGCAATAAAAGGACTAGTAGTAAACTGCTGAGAGCTACTTGATGGCCCTAAAGCCTGGTGTGGTACAGAGCCATACAGAGTAGAATGTTCCTCGTATGATTCCCTGGCCAGCAGCAGAGGCGTTGCAGTTTGTTCCCACATCCCTCAACTACCTCAGCAAAAAATCACCACCTTCAGGAGTGGAGGCAGAAAAATGGTGTGGGGATGGAAGAAAGAAAAGAAAGACTTGCATTTATATAGCGCCTTTCATGACTCATGATGCCCCAAAGCACTTTACAGTCAATGAATTAATTTTTGAAGTGGAGTCACTGTTGTAATGTAGGAAACACGGCAGCCAATTTGCGCACAGCAAGCTCCCACAAACATGCTAATTACCAGATAAACTGTTTTTAGTGAGGTTGATGGAGGGAAAAATATTGGCCAGGAGTCCAGGGATAACTCCCCTGCTCCTCTTCGAAATAATGCCATGGGATCTCTTGCATCCACCTGAGAGAGCAGACGGGGCCTTTGGTTAACGTCTCATCTGAACGACGGCACCTCTGACAGTGCAGCACTCCCTCAGCAATGCACTGGAGTGTCGGCCTAGATTTTTGTGCTCCGAGTCCCTGGAGTGGGACTTGAACCCACAACAGACTATAAAGGTTAGAATGATTAATTCTTGGGGTTTTTCAGAAAGTATCTAGCACAATAGCTCACTCGCTTGCTCAGCGGGAATGCAGTTTACACAGTTGAAACCTCGGTACTTGACATTTTACTATGTTAAAGTTGCTATATAAATGCAAGTTGTTGTATTTACTGGGATGCCACTTGCTGGCTGTCTCTGCCTTAGCTGAATCGGTTCCCAGTCTATAGCGGAAATTACTCTGAAACTGGTCGAGTTTGGTTCAGTCGGTCTTGCACGTACATAGATGGGAGACTGTTTATCTAAACTGTACTAACTCCAGTAAGATGGCTTTGCTTTTGGCAACTCCCGCCATGTCTTGGCAGCGTTTAAGTGCTTTTTGATGGATGAACAATCCTAAAATGTTCGTGCAGCTGTTTTCATTCTCTTCAGCCTATGTGGGGAACCCAGGGACCATTTATGGAACAGCTCTTAAAGCAGGCGCTGCCTCGGTGGTTCATGTGCCTTAAAGAGCCTGCTGCTCCAGACTGGAAGGTGCACAGGGTGTTCCTGGTGGTGTGTATGCAGCAGAGTTGAGAGTCACCGATCAGGATCCTTGTGATAGAAATTGCAGCTCCAGATCCCGTTTCCTAAATTCACCCTTCGTGAAACTAGCAAGCAATGCTAGCTACGTTCCTGAGGAAGTTGTGGCTCTTTGGCATTCGTTCAAAAATCATGCAAAAATAATCCTGGTTTCTATTCTTCTTAAACTGCTTTTGGCAGAATGAATCTGTTCACATGAGTTTACGATTAAGCTGCGTGTAAAACCTCAGACCCGTTATTGGAGAGTGGGTGTTTTGGCTGCTGCTGCTGCTCCCTTCCCTCCGCCAGTGTCATTTAGAAGTTGAAAGGAGAGGGAAAGGAATTGGTGCTGCACACTGTCCTCCTACACCTGGCATCTGGATTTGAATCGCAAGTCCAGCAGAGTCTCCCCTCTCCTCTGGCGAAAGGAGTTTGGGCAGATTTGACCTGGTTGCTCATGAGTGTAGGTTCTTTCACATTTGCACAGATTGGCTGTATGTGAAGAGCCGCCATGAGGATGGCTGAATTAGGAAATGGGAATGCTGTGGTACAGCTGGGCTGGTTCTGGGGCAGAGGGAGCTCGACTGCTGTATCTGATGCAGAGTTCATGATGCTAAAAGTCTTCCATTCCATTGCCCGACAATCTCACCCCTCCCCTCCCATAAAACAAAGCCGTGGAATATTTAATTGTGTGGTAAGCACTATATAAATGTCATCTTGGTTTGTTTTTTGTGCCTGAGTCACTAGATAATGGACCTGTAGAGGAAACCCTAGCTGATTTGCTTTTTATTTTTACCCCTTACTTAGCCCTACAACAACTTGCATTTATGTAGTGTCTTTAATGTAGTAAACTGTCCCAAGGTGCTTCACATTAGCGTAATCAGATAAAAATTGACACCTAGCCAAAGGAGACATTAGGACAGGTGACCGAATGCGTGGTCAAAGAGATGGGTTTTAAGCAGCCTCTTAAACTCCCATTTCTCTCTCTCTCTCTCCTCCTCTTAACAAGGTAATTCTAGAGCTTAGGGCCTAGACTACAAAAGGCACAGCCGCCAATAGTGGAATGAAGGAAATGGGGATGCACAAGAGGCCAGAGTTCGAGGAATGCCGAGTTCTCGGAGGGTTGTAGGGTTCGAGGTGGTTACAGAGATAGCCATGGGGCACAGAGTATCCCAGCTACTGCCTTGGCTGAGCTTGGCTAACGGTAGGCTGAGGATTGAAGCTGGAGTGCACATCCCAAGCATTAACTAAGATTCAAACAAACTGCTAACCAACCTGATCCCTTTAATATCATAGACAGTGTGGCAAAGAAAGCTAAAGAGATGCTGGGATATACAGTCAGGACAGTAGGGTTCAAACCTACAGAAGTAGGATTTACAAGGCACTGGAAAGGTCATTTTAGTCACTCCAAAAACATATATGGATATGTTGGGGAGAACAACAGGACTGATCTCTAGTGTAAAGGGCATGAGCTGTGAGGAGCAATCAAACACGACGGTCCAGCGAGAAGGTGGTTAATGGGGACGGGGGGAGGCCGGGTCTCTGAGATGTAAAATGGTGTCGATAGGGTAAACTCGGAATAGTGCTTCCAGACGATCCAGGAAAGCTGGGCCAGAGGATGTGAATGGCAAATAATGAGAAGTAAATATTGAAGCTATCAGGAAGAATCTATTTACTTAGTGATAAATGTTTGGAATAGTTTGCCAGGTTGGTCAGACAGGCAAAAGTGGGACTATTCAAAACTCAGCATGTTGTGATGGAAGAGTTGGGATACCAAAGGATGGGTGGGCTGAAAGGCCTTTTTTTCTTGTGTAACTTCCTCTTGGACACTTGTATGCATCTAGCTCCCAAGATATGTTCGTGAGTAAATGCAGGAGGAACAGTGTTCAGCACTATGTTGCATAGACTAGACTTGTATTCCCTTCAGTATAGAAGATTAAGGGGTGATCTAATTGAGGTGTTTTAGATGATTAAAGAATTTGAGAAGGTAGATAGCGAGGAACTATTTCCTCTGGTGAGAGAGTCCAGAACAAGGGGCCATAACCTTAAAATTAGAGCTGGGCTGTTCAAGGGTGATGTCAGGAAGCACTTCTTCACACAAAGGGTAGTGGAAATCGGGAACTCTTTTTTTTTCCCCACCCTCCACCCAAAAATAAGCTGAGGCTGGGGGCTCAACTGAAAATGTTAAAACTGATACTGATAGATTTTTGTTAGGCAAGGGTACTGAGGGTTATGGAACCAAGACTGATAAATGGAGTTAAGATACAGCTCAACTGTGATCTAATTAAATGACAGTACAGGCTCGAGGGGCTGTATGGCCTCCTCCTGTTCCTGTGTTCCATTTGTTCGGAAGTGGGAATGACCTGTTTTCTGGGGCCTGGTCGCCTTTCCAGATTCTTTTAAAGAACAAAAAAAACAATGAGGCATGATGCAGTTTCTGATTCCTCTTGATTCGAGTTCTGGCTGTGTGTTGTTGACGCTGGCTGCTTTGGAAACACTGGGACAAGCAAGCTGAAGAAGGTTACATCATGGGCCAAATTGGCTGAAGTCTGACCTTTTCCCTGTACAAAATGTTCTAGTGAGTTAATGGTCTAATTATCATACAGTCAACAACCTCTATCAAACCAGCATGACAAGACTTCTGAAGTGCCAGTGGGAACTGGGACAGATTGGCATCCCGCAGTACAATAACTCCCTTTCACTTGAGGTGATAATTATATCTTTATTTTTTTGACAACTGTGCCTCTCCCTGCATTTTCTTTTTCAATGAAAATTGGGACTTTTCAACAAAAAAAAGTTCCGTATAGTTTCCAAGAAATAGTTTTTGCAAAATTCTGTATTGTTGGAAATGACCAGCAAGCTTCGAAGATTGCTGAAACCAATACAAGCTCCAGCTGAAAGCTCAGCGGGTGAATGTACTGCCCGTCTGCTGCTCATAGAATCTTACAGTACAGATGGAGGCCATTCGGCCCATCGTGCCTGTGCCTGCTCTTTGAAAGAGCTATCCAATTACTCTTGGGTTCTGGGGGAGCAGTCCAGGCACTGTAATTGGCCTGAGCTAAGACTGGAAGGGGGTGGGGGGAGGGCGGGTGCTGAATTAGCAAGAGTTCCGGCTCCTGATTGGAATGCAGTGACTCGGGCCAGAAAGAGATCTGACGAGGATTCCCCAGAGCAGGGTTGGGGAGCGGTGCCCCTCAACTGTTGAAACTCACTCGTGAAGAATGCAGGGTGGTGGAGAGCTGCAGCAACCCACAAATCGCCCTCCACCCCATCCCGAGTCACATCATCAGAAGACAATTGGAAGCCTTGCCTGAACTTTGTGCCCCCACCTACAGTGGCTTTCAAAACTGACCTGTGCAGCAATCTGCAGCTTGCACAGAGTGATCTGCCAGCCCACAGCACTATAGACATCCTAGCACAAAGATCTAAACTCTAAACCCCCTACCAAATTATACCGTCTGTATAATACTGAGCTGTACAGACCAAAAGGGCACAATTCCGAGTTGAGGGCAACAGTAGACACTGCAGTTATCCATGGGGTCCCAGGGTCAGAGAAAGGGAATACCCCACTCCTGATGATGCAGTGTACCCCTGATGGAAAGTGCCTGTGTGGACGTTGAGGGAGGACGGGATTGAGCCTGGCTATGAGGCCCACCATGCGGTGTGCCCAGGCTCACGCGTGCGGAACCGCCGTTTGGGCCAAACGTTATTGGACCCGTGGATCTGCACCCCCTCCTTGTGTCTGCACCTTCAGCGCAGCAACATTCCTGTAGTGTCACGAGATGGCTTATGTGAGAAATCTCAGCACTTCCTGCAATGCGTTGTGATTTGCTAATTTAGCATCTACATGGTAATCGCAGTGAGGGCAGCTGTCGGTGAGCTGCAGGAATGTTGCATTGTTCTACGTGTGCAGCCCAAGCGGCTGAGGGAGAGGTCAGAGGCTGTTCTCCAGGCGATTAAAAGCATGGTACCCCCATTAGGGGGGACTGTGTGGCTGCGAGTGTGGTATATAATTATATTACTGTGATGTTGATTGTCTGTAGATCCCACTTAAGTGGCAGCACCATAAGGTGAATGAGGCTGTGCTACAGCCATTAGATGTGCTCCTGCCAGCCAAAATAGACTTTGGCGGGGGTGAAACAGAGAGAGGGTCACATGGGTCTGCCGGGTGAATGTGAGCAACAACAACAACCTGCATTTGTATAGCGCCTTTACTGTAGTAAAATGTCCCAAGGCGCTTCACAGGGGAGTTCTCCGAGAATTTGACACCGAGCCGCATAAGGAGATATTAGGACAGGTGACCTAAAGTTTGGCCATAGAGGCAGGTTTTAAGGAACATCTTCAAGGAGGAGAGAGGTTTAGGGAGGGAATTCCGGAGCTTAGGACCTAGACAGACAGGGGGAGGCACAGCCACCAATGGTGGGGCGATGGAAATCGGGGATGAGCAAGAGGCTGGAATTGGAGGAGTGCAGAGATCTTGGGGTTCTGGGCTGGAGGAGGTTACAGAGATGGGGAAGGACGGAGATCATGGAGGGATTTGGAAACAAGGATGAGACTTTTAAAATCGAGGCATTGTCGGACTGGAGCACAAGTGAGCGGGGAGCGGCTCCAATATTTTATTTTCTCTGCCCATGGGCAGGTTGAGCGTACCTTTTCATATTGTTGACCTGTACAGCCTTACCTGACCAGTCTACAGCCAGAAAATGGAAGACAATATTTAATCAACTGTGTGTGTGCCCTGTGGTGGTCGAAAACTCACCTAGCAGTGTTAATGGGACAGTCTCCACAGCGCCAGCATCACAACATGCAAGCCATGATCCTGACCAACGGTTCCACCACAGACCCAATTCATGTACGAACCGGGGTCGAGCAAGGCTGTGTCATCGCACCAACGCTCTTCTCGATCTTCCTTGCTGCAATGCTCCATTTCACCCTCCGTAAGCTCCCCCACTGGAGTGGAGCCAATTTACAGAACAAACGGGAAACTGTACAACCTCTGCCTCCAGTCCAGATCCAAGGTCGTCACATCCTCTGTCGTCGAATTACAGTATGCAGACGACGCTTGCATCTGCGCTCACTCGGAGGTCAAACTCCAAACCATCGTCAACGCCTTCACCAAAGCGTACGAGAGCATGGGCCTTGCACTAAACATCCGTAAGACAAAGGTCCTCTACCAACCTGCCCCTGCCACACAGTACTGCTCCCTGATTATCAAAATCCACGACAAGGCCTTGGACAACGTGGACCACTTTCCATACCTCAGGAGCCTAATTTCAACAAGGGCAGATGTCAACGATGAAGTCCAACACCGCCTTCGGTCGCCTGAGGAAGAGCGTGTTTGAAGACCAGGACTTCAAACCCAGCACTAAGCTCATGGTCTACAGGGCAGCAGTGATACCCGCCCTGCTGTGTGCCTCAGAGACATTGACCACGTACAGCAGGCACCTCAAAGCACTGGAGAGGTACCACCAACGCTGCCTCCGCAAGATCCTGCAAATCTATTGGCGGGATAGGCGCACCAACGTCAGTGTTCTTGCTCAGGCCAACATCCCCAGCATCGAAGCTTTGACCACGCTCGATCAGCACCGATGGATGGGTCATGTTGTCCACATGCCTGATACAAGTCTCCCAAAACAAGCACTCTACCCGGAGCTCCGGCGCGGCAAGAGGGCCCCAGATGGGCAGAGGAAACGCTTCAAGGACACCCTCAAAGCCTCCTTGAAAAAGTGTAACATCCCCACCGACACCTGGGAACCCCTGGCCCAAGACGGCACAAAGTGGAGGAGAAGCATTCGGGAAGGCGCCGAACACCTCAAGTCTCTTCGCCGGGAGCAGGCGGAAGCCAAGCGCAGGCAGCGCAAGGAGCACACGTCAACCCAAGCACCCCACCCACCCGCCCGCCCCTCAACCACCAATCTGCCCCACCTGTGACCGAGGACTGTAGGTCCCGCATTGGACTCATCAGTCACCTGCGAGCTCATTTTTACTGTGGAAGCAAGCCATCCTCGGTTCCGAGGGACTGCCTAAGAGAAGAGACAGCCAGAAAATGGAAGACAATCTTTAATCAACTGTGTGTGCCCTGTGGTGGTCGAAAACTCACCTAGCAATGTTATTGGGACGGTCTCCACAGCGCCAGCATCCCTAGTGCATCACAGAGGTCATTCTTGTCTTGAATATAAAGGTGTATAAAATGTGCCAGTCAAATGTCTGATTTCTCTCCTGCCCCTTCCTCTTTTTCCTCTTGGTGCCCATTGCTTTATAGATCTTCAAGGTAACCATAAAGCCTTCGTTGAACATCAAACCGACACACAATCTGCAATCGGAGAGCCCTGTGAGCTCAGAGTGTCATCCTGTCTCTTCCCCCTGCCCCCCCCCCCCCCCTCTGTGTGGTGCAACTGAGGCTACAGTCTGGATACTGGCTGTCTGCTGTCAACGCCTTATCTTCTGACTATCTGTCTAGGAATTCTAAAAAAATACCCAGTCACAAAACAAAGGCTGCCTTTGTGGGAACACAGGTGTATTGTGCACTGTGCTCAGGCAAAGGAGGAGGCCACGAGAACAGCAGCAACATTCCTGCAGCATTGAGAGGCGGCCTGTATGTGAGATCTCGGCACTTCCTGCAGTGCGTTGTGATGCAAGACCAGTTCTGTGACTTTTTTTAATACTCACTTTCTACAGTAGTTACCTTTTTTTATTTAAAAATGAAAATGTACTCTTTCTGGCATCTGCTGCCTTGCACACTCCAATTTTATAATGACACAAGTCTTCGTACATCAACTGTTTAGCACATGTTCGTTGTAAACTAGCAGCACAAGTCACTCTCCGTATCTACCCAAGTTCATTGGGAGAGGTCTGTTCTTTTTGGTCAGCTGCATGTGTGACAGAAACCCATCAACATGCTTAGGAATTTCTGAACTAAACTACTGAGAAATCTGCTTAAGTCGAGTTTTTGTTTGCCCACTGTCCCCACAGGGAGGCACCCCACTTGACCTAAGCGGAGAAAACTTTGACCCTGGCTCTCTCTGACCCTGCTAAGTGTTGCCCCCATTGATGGAACAAAGACACTGGTCAAAGCTGAATTTGTAATTCCTGAATGGTGAGGGGGTGGGTGGAGGTGAGGTTTTCCCATACTCTTTCTTTTACTTGGGTTTATATAGCACCTTTCACGAACTCCGGACGTCCCAAAGAGCTTTATAACCAATGAAGTACTTTTGGAGTGTAGTCACTCTTGTAATGTGGGAAATGCAGCAGCCAGTTTGCGCACAGCAAGGTCCCACAAACAGCAATGTGATAATGAGCAGATAATCTGTTTTAGCGATGTCTGTTGAGGGATAAATCTTGGCCAGGACACCAGGGAGAACTCTACTGCTCTTCTTCAAAATAGTGCCATGGGATCTTTTACATCCATCTGAGGGGGAAGATGGCCTCGGCTTAACGTCTCATCCGAAAGACGGCACTTCCTCTGTTCCTAGTGCCAGCCTGGATTATGTGCTCGAGCCCACAACCTTCTGACTCGGACGAGAGTGCTACCCACTGAGCCACGGCTGACCCCTTCTGCGCGATGCTCACTATGACAGAGAAGGTGCTCTGCCGTGTGACTCAAACTCCTCCTCCATCCAGGCCTGTATAAGTTGCATAGAACCTCTTCTCTATCGGATGGCTTCTGACACTCAGGAATTTATTCCTCCTGTCCAAGGACCAACAGCAACACTAAAATTACTGCGCATATATGGGGGAGGTGGGAGAGAACCTATGAATTTACCATGTTTATCAACTGCCTTTTTGAAATAGTTTAAGGGGTAAATAGTGAAAAGATTGTTTCCACTGGTGAATTGGTGACAAAAGGCATTGTACTAAGGGGTTACCAGATTTTTTTTTGTATGTGCAATGAGTTTTAAATTGGGATAGTTGCTTGAAGAGGAATATTAAATGGCATGGGGAATCGAGCAGGCGAGTAATCGAGACCTGATGGGCCAAATGGCCTGTTTCTGTGCTGTGACATTCTGTGGTTCTATAAATGTGGAATCCATTACCACAAGTGGCTATTGAACCTAACTCTGTCAAAGCATTTAAGAGCGAATTGGATACATATCTTTAGGAAAAATATTAAAGGATATGGGGAAAGAGCAGGAAAATGGGATTAGAGTCAATAGCTCTGATGTGGAGTGAGCACAGAGTACGGAATTGGCCTCCTCCTGTCCTGAAACTACTTTGATGGTTTCCAGATTCCGAGTTCCCTGAAATGACGACGTGATGTTCTTTCTCTTTTGGCATCCTTCCTGGTGTCTGATCTGGAGCACTGATGTAACTCTTGCCTGTTTCTGTTGCATGTAAATATTACACAGGGACCGGGGGCAGCAGCTGGTCCCTACTGCAAAGACTTCAACTTTCTGTGAGGCCCAAAGAAAAAAGAACCCTCATTGATATAGCAGCTTTCACAATCTCGGGACGTCCCAAAGCGCTTTACAGCCAAGAAGTACTCTTGAAGTGTAGTCACTGTTGTGTTGTAGGAAACGCGGCAGCCAATTTGTGCACAGCAAGGTATCATGAACAGCAATGAAATATATAACCAGATCATCTGTTGCTAGTGAATGCTGTGAATATTGGCCAGGACACCTGAGAACTCCCCAGCTCTTCTTCGAATAGTGCCATGGGATCTTCTACATCCCTGCACTCGTATATATTAATTGCCATCATGTTGGTTCATTTGCAGGCTTTCTACATTTGGTGCAAAGCATCTCTAAATTTGACACCGAGGTCACGTCCGGGATGAGGTGCTAGATGGCCACCAGTATCTGAGGTGACCACTCCCTAAACCTGAACCCCCCCACTGTCAAGAGGAGAAATTTGGGTGGGGGTGGGGGTTGCTGCGGAGAGAGACACGGGAACAATTTTTCCTTTTGATTCTTAAGCATTTCCTTGATTTTTTTTTAATACACTGTACCAATCTACAGGGCATCCTACACATGGGCTTTGGACCAAGATTCGGAAGATCAGAGTCGCACTTCATGTAACTCACCAGTGTAGACACAAGACGGGCCGAAATGTAGATTATTGAGACACATTCTGCAAACTGCTGTGGCAGTGCAAGTTCCTGATGAGCAAATCTGATTTGTGGTTACTTGCTTAACTGTGGTCAAGGGCACTTTTGTGTAGCAATACAGTAGCTTACTGTTCCCGGCGCCCTCACTCTGCCAGGCAAATACACTGAAATGAACTGGAAAGCACCAGTAACCAGCCCTTCACTCCAGCCCTTGTCTGCTGTTGTCTGTAAACCCTGCAATAAGCTGGTTCCTTTGTCTGCTCCCCACACACAATGTTCCCGGTCTCGGCCGTAGCACTTCTCGTCACTTGTTGTCAACTAGTCTCTAAATTGTGCTTCATGTCCGACCTTTCAAGGTTCTGTGCATTGTCCTTGCTTCCTGCTGGTGCTCACTGATGGGGCCCTGTCTTGGTGTTTCCTTTTAATTGGGTTGCTGCCGTTTAATTCACTGCTTAAAGAGCCCGACCAGGTTCTATCGCAAGTTCTTGGGGACAGAAACTCCCACTTGTCAGAACAGGAGCTCTCGCTGTGCCTTGTGGGGTGGGGGGCGCCTAGTCTATGCTCAGCAAACTGGCATCCTGCTTTGTAGAGAAATGGCATATTTCTGTTGCCAAGGTGCCAGGAAAGTGGCAACTGATGAGTGCCACTCTACCCACTGTCCCTTGCAGTTTACCACCAGGCCAGACACAGGCCTGGTGGAGGCCCAGTAAGGATGATGGAGCCTTTCACTTTTTTGCCTTGTCTTTTGGCCACAGCTCTCGAGACCAAGTCCAAGGTGCCATTTGCAGCACTAAATTTTTGTCATGATGGAAGTAAAAACCACCTCTTTGACCAAGCTTTTTGTCGCCTGTCCTAATGTCTCCTTATGTGGCTTGGTGTCAAATTATGTCTGATAACACTCCCGTGAAGTGCCTTGGGATGTTTTTATTACATTAAAGGGCACTATATAAATGCAAGTTGTTGTTGAAGTACCACAGGGATGCCAGTGGATGGAATGGACCATCTGTTTAGCTTGGGTCCTCAGGAATGTTAATGAAAGACCTGCATTTATATTTCGCCTTTAATGACCTTCGGATATCCCAAAGCGCTTTACAACCAATGAAGTACTTAAAAAAAAAAAAAAAAAAGTGTATTCACTGTTGCAATGTTATTCAGCGATTAAAACCCCGTGTAGAAGGCTGACATTCGTGCTTGAGCCTACGCATTCTGGATATAGCGGAGCGGCACATGGGTGCAGAAATTAAGACTGCTTGCTGCAGCTTTAGTTTTCGAGGTTGAATCTGATTTCCATCACTTTCTCTTTCATCCCATCGTTCCTGATCCGATTGTCTGCTGCACGAATGTGCAGGCATCTTGCCCCCTGACATGTTCTTGAACTGGTGCTTTGAGCCTATGTGAGGGATACTGCATCGTCTGTATGGGTATGAAAAAGTCTCCGTTTCCAGTGCTTGCCTCCAGCCTCTACAGATTGTTGAGTGCTTGTGTTATCTGCTCTTTCATCGTATTGTTCTTGTTCAGCCACTGACACAAATAGTATCTCTCCGAGGTCACAGCCGTAATCATTCTTCCTGGAGAAAACCCTCGGTTTAAGATGAGTTTGTTGCAGAACATAAATCTTGGGAGAGGAGGGAGCTCTTTAATTATATTTTGTGATCCAAGTTAATCTTTTTTTAAACCTTTTTTGCACCGGTTTATCACCAAATTTTAATGAGGCGCTTCTTTTTGCAAACCATCTCTACAGTTCTCTTTAAATTTTTTCGAGGGGTGGGGGGCGGAAAGCTTCGACCAAAAGATTTTGACTGTCTGAAAGTTTCAACGGCCCTAGAGCACGATTGATTGAAAAGGAAAACGGTTCGCCGAAAACATCCCCAAGCTTGGTCTGACCCTGAGCCGAGAAACTATGATCCAGCAGGATGCTGATTGTCCAGACTAATTGGGAGCAATGAGCATTCAGATAAGGAAATACCAGTGGCTGGTTTCACCCATTGCATCATTGTTGGGGATGTCTGGCTGTTGAGGCACGCTAGACAGCCTGGTGCGCACACAGGCGGCTCCTGCCTCCATTAGCTGTCTGAAGGAAGGTGGAACACTTACGTATGTCGGGAGTCTGGGTCGGTGAGGTACCTGCAGGGATTTAGGAATGTTGGTTAACGCAAGAAAAGCAAAGAGACGTGCATTTATATAGTGCCTTTTTTTGGGACATTTCAAAGCACTTTACAGTCAAGTACTTTTTGGAAATGTAGTCACACAAATGTGGCAGCCAATTTGCACACAGCAAGGTCCCACAAACCGCAATCTGATAATGACCAGATAATCTGTTTTAGTGATGGTGGTTGAGGGATAAATATTGGCCAGGTCTCCCCTGCTCTTTATCGAAATAGTGCCATGGAATTTTTGCACCCACCTGAGGGGGCAGATGGGGCCTTGGTTTAAGGATGGCACCTCCGGCAGTGCAGCACCCCCTCAGTCCGGCAGTGCAGCACCCCCTCAGTCCGGCAGTACTGCACTGGGAGTATCGGCCTAGATTTTGTGTTCAGCTCTATGGAGTGGGACTTGAATCCCAGTTACAAATATCTGGCATTGCAAGTGTGGGTGAACTTTGTCATGATTTCTCCGCCCCCGCCCCACCCCACCCCATTTTGTGTTGGGTTGAACTCGCTGTGGCTAGCTCTGAAGTTTACTTTCGACCCTCTTGGGCAACTTGAAAATTCCCTGGAGCCGGTGGATGAATGAAAGATGCAGGCTATATTGGGCCAGGGGAAAAGACGTTGCAGCATTAAGTAACCGAGCTCTGATAAGGCTTCTGTTCTGACCGGGCCTGAAATATTGCTCTTCAATATCTGGTACAGAATGAAACCACTCTTGCTCCTGTACTTAGCACAGCAGCCATCTTTTTATCCAGGCACAGGGCTCCCATTCCATGTCATACTTTCCTTTGTTGTGCAGGACCTATCTGGTTTGGTGCGAAATTTTCTGGAGTTTAAATAAATTAGGATTTTGAAATGCTTCAGATAGCTTGTCCCAGTGTAATGGGGGATTGGGGTGGGGTGGGTGAGTAATGAAACCTTGAGGCTTTGTGTGATTCTGCTGGGAGTTGGAGATCTCCAACTCTGATGACTGCCCAAGAGCGTTAAACTGTGTTGCCCACTGTGTGTGGCGCAAGCAAACTCCCGGGGTTTTCCATTCCTGTTCAGCTTACCAGGTATGGTAGTGTAGTGGTCATGTCAGGGGGCGCATAATACAGAAGCCTGGAGTAATAATGCAGAGATTATTGATTTCAAATCCCACCATGGCAGTTTGAGAATTTGAATTCAGTTTTTTAAATCTGGAAGTAAAATCTTGGCATTAGTAAAAGTCCCCATGAAACTGTTGGATTGTCGTCAAAACCCAACTAGTTCATTGATGTACTTTAAGGAAGGAAACCTGCTGTCCTTACCTGGCGTATATGTGACTCCAGTCTCCCACCGCCATGTGAGGTGGCCCAGCAAGCCACTCGATTATATCAAACCACGACAAGAGTCACAATCCTGAAACTCCCTCCCTAACAGCACTGGGGGAGTACCGTCACCACACGGACCGCAGCGGTTCAGGAAGGTGGCTCACCACCACCTTCTCACGGCAACTAGGGACAGGCAAATAATCCCGAGAATGTATTTTTAAAAAGCTCTGGCCGTACACACCTATTGTTTGTCACAGCATCCTGCTTGTATTGACAGTAAGGTTGGGTGGAGCTTCCCTTTCTGGTTAATGTGTGCGGTGTCTGTCCAAGGCTGCTTAAAATTGAGGTTTTAATGCCCTACTTAATTTGTATTGGTGTCTGAGTTGTTTTGTTTGAAAATAATGGCCATTGTTGGTGAGTTCTGTTTCCCTGAGACCAGGCACTGCACGTGCAAGGCCTGTACCAGCAGTGTTCATCAGCCCCTCTGTCTGTGGAGCTTTCCCGTTGTGCAATGTTTGATAATCGTGCTGGTTTCCTCCTGCTGACTGGTAACTAGTCAACTATACAAGTTGAAAGGGATGGACTTTTTGGTGGTAGACTTTATGCAAAAGCCACTTCAAACAGGGCGAGACTGAGGCGAAGAGCAACAGTGTGTTCGGAGCCGACTTTGTACTGGCAATGGCTTGTTGGGCACCTGACCCCACAGCAGGGTGCGCAAAAGGCCAACTTGATAATACATCCAAGCTTACCCAACCCCACCCCACACCTGATCAACATTGCACCCTTCCCTGGGGACGGATGGGGTGATGGGGCTACGGCCATTGGGATACACTGCTGCGCACATTCTTGTCCTAACCCCTTGTTCAGCATTTCTGGCCAGCAATATGGAAGATTGGGGTGTGGCAGCCTTCGCAATCTCTGGAGCTCTCAGTCTAAGCCTGTGACCCGACCCACTGGCAGCAAATCCCCTCTGCAACGTGCAGCTTAGCGCAACTGTCACTGGCATCTGTAGGGCATTGTAGCCACCTCCCCTTCCCCTCGCTGTGGGGGAGCGGAGAACAGTCACTACTACAGATGTGGGAGAAACATCTGTGAGACATATGCCTGTCAGAGAGATGTATGGGCTGTGCCTGGAACCCAGGGGAATACAGGGAATCTCCAACCGATCCCTGGAACTATGGGGGCAGACCAGGGAGACTGGTACTCATTCCTGGAACTGGGTGGTGGGGGGGGGGGGAGAATATTAAGGAGTCTGGAATCCACTCCTGAACCTTGGAGAGACTAGAGAAGCTGACATTGTTCTCCTTGGAGCAGAGAAGGTTAAGGGAAGATTTAATAGAGATGCTCAAAATCATAAGGGGTTTTGAAACTGTTTCCACTGGCAAGTGGGTCAGTAACCAGAGGACATTGATTTAAGATAATTGGCAAAAGAACCAGCGGGGAGATGAGAGAGTTTTTTTTCTGAACAGTTTCTTTGGCAGCACCTCCCAAACCTGAGACCTCCACCTCCTAGAAGGACCAGGGCAGCAGGTGCATGGGGATACCATCACCTCCAAGTCCCACACCATCCCGACTAGGAAATATATCACTGTTCCTTCATTGTTGCTGGGTCACAATCCTGGAACTGCCTACCTAACAGCATTGTAGGCAGACCTTTAACACAAGGAATGTGCTGATCAGCTGGCTGATGTCTTCACCGCCATCTTCAATCTGTCATTGGCCCAGGCAGTAGTCCCTACATGCTTCAAGACCGCTACCATTATTCCTGTGCCAAAACAAACGGCTGTGACGTGCCTGAATGACTATCGACCTGTCGCACTCACACCCATCATAATGAAGTGTTTCGAGAGACTGGTCTTAGCCCACATCAAAGCCAGTGTTCCTGCCTCCCTTGACCAACACCAGTTTGCCTATCGTGCAAACAGATCAACGGAGGATGCAATCACAACTGCTCTACACTCGGCACTGATCACCTAGATGGTAAGGAGACCTACATCAGAATGCTGTTCATAGACTACAGCTCAGCATTCAACACTATCGTCCCCAACAAGCTGGCCACCAAACTCCAAACTCTTGGCCTGAACACTTCCCTCTGCAACTGGACCCTGGACTTCCTAACAAACAGACCCCAGTCTGTCAAATTAGGTAACCACACCTGCCCGCCCCCCCCCCCCCCCCTCCTTGACCCTGAACACGGGGGCCCCACAAGGATGTGTGCTGAGCCCCCTCCTCTACTCCCTCTTCACCTACGACTGTGTGGCTGTTAAGGGTTCCAACACCATCATCATCAAGTTTGCGGATGACACCACGGTAGTAGGCCAGATCACCAACAACGATGAGTCAGCCTACAGGGAGGAGGTCCAGCATCTCGTGAAGTGGTGCGCCGATAACAACCTGGCCCTTAACACCAAGAAAACAAAAGAAATCATTGTGGACTTCAGGAAGTCCAAAGGCGGAAGTCACACCCCCATCCACATCAATGGGGCTGTGGTGGAAAGGGTGGACAGCTTTAAGTTCCTCGGAGTCCACATCACGGAAGACCTCTCCTGGTCCCTCAACACCTCCTCTCTGGTGAAGAAGGCCCAGCAGCGCCTATATTTCCTAAGGAGGCTGAAGGGATGTAATCTGTCACCCCTGATCCTCTCTAACGTTTACCGCTGCACTATAGAGAGCATCCTGACAAACTGTATCACAGTATGGTATGGCAGCTGTAGCTTGTGGTAAACCACTGTTATACCTGCCTGTGTGGGTGTTTGTATTCCACTGTGTACATGCCTCGGCTGACTCCTCCCACGAGTCCAGGTATAAAGGTGACTGCTCCACAGTCCCTCTGTATTCTGGACTGGTCGACCACTCGAGGCACACCTTCATTCTCTTGTTAATAAAAGCCTGTTAGTTACTCGCTTAACCTCAGTCTTTTGAGTAATTGATAGCGCATCAATTTTATTAACAAGATTTTTTTATAATGGAGAAGATCCTCACACCAGCATGCCTGGACTTAGACCATCGGGAGGCGGACGCATCCACCAAGTTTGCTCACTGGCTTAGGTGCTTTGAAAGATTCCTGATCGCCTCCGCTGCAACGGTCAAATCGGATGAGGACAAACTGGATGTCCTGACCTCAAGTGAACCACCGAGTGTACTCGGTCATCCAGGACGCGACCTCATACACGGCTGCTCTCAAGCTCCTCAAGGACCAGTACACGCGCCCAGTGAACGAGGTGTACGCCAGGCACCTCCTGGGGAGTCGTAAACAACAACCTGGGGAATCGACCGAGGAATACCTTCAGGCACTGTCTGTGCTTGGCCGGGCCTGTGGTTGTAAGGATGTAAAGGCCGCCGTGTACACAGGAACTTATCCGGGACGCTTTTGTAGCGGGCCACAGGTCCAATTACACCCGACAGCGACTGTTGGAGCAGAGTGACCTCGACCTCAACAAGGCCTCTGAACTCGCACTATCATTGGACGCAGCCTACCGGGGCATGGATGCCTATTCCTCTGCACCGTGGACGCCGCGGGGAACGACAGCCTGGGACACGGTAGGACCGTCTCATAGCGCTGTGCCACCCCAGCCACATCCCAGCAACGGCCCAACTACCGCAGCAGTGTCCCAAGGCCAGAAATGCTACTTCTGTGGCCAGGCCAAACACCCCAGAGCGCGCTGCCCGGCAAAAAATGCGATCTGCTCAGGCTGCGGGAAGAAGGGACACTACGCCAGCGTCTGCAGGGCCAAAGCCACCCCGAACCCCAGCAGCGCCACGTGTGGGCCGTGCGGGCCGCCATCTTGGGCCTCCCCAGCCATGTGCGAACCACCGGAACAGCAGCCATTTTGGACGCCTCCAGCCACATGGGGATCATGGACGCAGCCATCTTGGACGCCAGCCGGGACGCAGCAGGCCCCCAACACCGCCTCATCTGATACCCGCAGCGACACACCGACCCCTACGCTGGCCTCCGTTACGCTGGACCAAGCGAGACCGCACCAACTGGCCCGGTCCACAATGGACATTAAGGTAAATGGTCACGAAACAACCTGCCTTTTTGACTCTGGGAGCACGGAGAGCTTCATCCACCCTGACACGGTGCGGCGTTGCTCTCTCCCAGTCCTGCCTGCGCACCAGCGGATTTCTATGGCCTCCGAGTCCCAGTCGGCGGACATTGGTGGCTACTGCGTGGTGACACTCTTAGTAGACGGGACTGTGTACGATAATTTTAAACTTCTGGTCCTGCCCCACCTCTGCGCTGCCGTTCTACTGGGGTTAGATTTTCAGTGCCACCTTAAAAGTGTTACGATGGCGTACGGTGGACCCCTCCCCCCCACTCACAGTCCGCAGCCAGCAGCTTCCAAATTGCCCGCCGCGCACCAGGTGCAACCTCTCCACACTCAGAGTCACCCCCCCTCACTGTTTGCTAACCTCACCCCCGACTGTAAGCCCATCGCCACAAAGAGCAGGCGATACAGTGCCGGGGACAGGGTTTTCATTAAAACCGAAGTGGAGCAGCTCCTGAAGGAGGGGATTATTGAGGGCAGCACCAGCCCCTGGCGAGCCCAGGTTGTGGTCGGTAAGACCGGCGAGAAGCAGCGCCTGGTCATCGACTACAGCCAGACAATAAATCGCTACACCCTGCTGGACGCTTACCCACTCCCCCGCATAGCTGATATGGTCAACCAGATCGCACAGTACCGCGTCTTCTCGACCATTGACCTGAAATCAGCGTACCACCAGCTCCCTATCCGCCCTGAGGACCGCCAGTATACTGCCTTTGAGGCAAACGGCCGCTTCTATCACTTCCTTAGGGTTCCCTTTGGTGTCACCAACGGGGTCTCCGTCTTCCAAAGGGAGATGGACCGGATGGTCGATCAAAATGCGTTGCAGGCCACTTTCCCATATCTGGACAATGTGACCATCTGCGGCCATGACTTGCAGGACCATGACGCAAACCTCTCAAAATTCCTCTGCACCGCCCAACTCCTGAACCTGACGTATAACAAGGAGAAGTGCATATTCCGCACAACCCGCCTCGCCATCCTTGGCTGTGTTGTGGAACACGGAGTCATCGGTCCCGACCCTGACCGGATGCGTCCCCTTATGGAACTCCCACTGCCTCAAGGCCCTGAAGAGGTGCCTAGCGTTTTTCTCCTATTACGCCCAGTGGGTCCCCTACTATGCGGACAAGGCCCGTCCGCTGATCAAGTCCACCTCTTTTCCCTTGACGGCAGAGGCCCGCTTAGCCTTCCACCGTATCAAGGAAGACATTGCCAAAGCCACCATGCACGCAGTGGACGAATCCATCCCCTTCCAGGTGAAAAGCGACGCGTCCGACTTTGCCCTGGCCGCTACCCTTAATCAGGTGGGGAGACCCGTGGCCTTTTCACGAACCCTCCAGGGCCCGGAGACCAGACACTCCGCTGTTGAGAAGGAGGCCCAGGCTATTGTGGAGGCTGTGCGTCATTGGAGGCACTACCTGGCCGGAAAATGATTTACCCTGCTCACTGACCAGCGTTCAGTTGCTTTTATGTTTAACAACAAGCAGAGGGGCAAAATCAAAAACGACAAGATCTTGAGGTGGAGAATCGAATTTTCCACCTACAATTACGAGATCTTGTACCGGCCCGGGAAGCTCAATGAACCCCCGGATGCTCTATCGCGTGGCACCTGCGCCAGCGCGCAGATCGATAGACTGCGGGCCCTCCACAATGACCTCTGCCACCCGGGGGTCACCAGGTTCTTCCACTTCATCAAGGCCCGCAACCTGCCTTACTCCATTGAGGAGGTCAGGACCATGACCAGGAACTGCCAAGTCTGCGCTGAGTGCAAACAGCACTTTTATAGACCAGACAGGGCTCACCTGATAAAAGCCACTTGCCCCTTCGAGCGCCTGAGCGTTGATTTTAAAGGGCCTCTCCCCTCCTCCGACCGCAATGTGTACTTCCTCAACATTATTGATGAGTACTCCCGTTTCCCGTTCGCCACCCCCTGCCCGGACATGACCAGTGCCACGGTCATTAAATGTCTGAACGACCTCTTCACCCTGTTCGGTTTCCCCAGCTATATCCATAGCGACCGGGGCTCATCGTTTATGAGCGACGAACTCCGCCAGTACCTGCTCGCTAGGGGTATTGCCACAAGCAGGACCAGCAGTTACAACCCCCGGGGGAACGGGCAGGTGGAAAGAGAATGCGACAGTTTGGAAGGCCGCCCTGCTAGCCTTAAAGTCTAGGGGCCTTCCGACCTCCCACTGGCAGGATGTGCTCCCCGATGCGCTCCACTCTATTCGGTCACTGCTCTGCACTGCCACTAACGCCACCCCTCATGAGAAAATGTTTGTCTTCCCAAGGAAGTCCACATCGGGGACATCGCTACCGCCATGGCTGACGTCCCCAGGGCCGGTCCTACTGAGAAGACATGTGAGGACCCATAAAATGGACCCCCTGGTCGAGAGGGTCGACCTCCTCCACGCCAACCCCCAGTATGCTTACATTGCGTACCCGGACGGGCGGGAGGACACAGTCTCCATACGAGACCTCGCACCCTCGGGGGCCCCAGTAACCCACTACCACCACCCCCCACGATCCAATATCCAACCCCAGCAGACGGCACGCCTGGGCCCCGCGACCCGCTCTACACCCACGAGGACTACACACCAGTGCCCCAGCCTACGCGGGACTCGACGCCAGAAGCTTCTCTACCCCTGCCGTCGCCACGTCGATCACAGCGGCAGACAAGACCTCCGGAGAGACTCCAATACACAAACTTTTAATACACTTCACCCCGCCGGACTCATTTTTAAACAAGGGGTGAATGTGGTAAACCACTGTTATACCTGCCTGTGTGGGTGTTTGTATTCCACTGTGTACATGCCTCGGCTGACTCCTCCCACGAGTCCAGGTATAAAGGTGACTGCTCCACAGTCCCTCTGTATTCTGGACTGGTCGACCACTCGAGGCACACCTTCATTCGCTTGTTAATAAAAGCCTGTTAGTTACTCGCTTAACCTCAGTCTTTTGAGTAATTGATAGCGCATCATAGCTACTATGACCGGAAAGCCCTGCAGCGGGTAGTCAAAACTGCCCAACGCATTACCGGCACCCGGCTACCGACCACAGAGCACATATACCAGAAACGCTGTCTACGGAGGTCACGGTCCATCATCAAAGACCCTACCCACCCCAGCCACAGTCTGTTCGCCCTCCTGCCATCTGGGAGACGCTACAGATGCATTCGCACCCATACGACCAGATTTAGGAACAGCTTCTTTCCCAGGGCTGTCATCCTACTGAACTCCACAAATAAACTCTAAAGCCTGCACATCTGCCAATGCACTTTATTATGGTTATATTTATGTTAATATACTACAAGCCAAATGTATGTTGAATGTTTAAATGTCTTAATCCAAATGTACACTCTCGGGAGCCGCAAGCCTACATTTCGTTGTACTGCACTTGTGCACTAACAATGACAATAAAAGTTGATTTGATTTGATTTTGATTTGAACTGCAGCGGTTCAAGACGGCCCACCGCCACCTTCTCCAGGACATCTAGGGATGGGCAATAAATGCTGGCCTTGCCAGCGTCGCCCACCTTCTGCGAATGAAAGAAAACAACAATCTGCTCCGAGGCGGACAGGATCTAATGCTCTTTACAATTCCCAGAGCTCCGCAATCCCAGTTTGAAAACCCACGGTGAAGAACGTATCTCATCCTCAAAGGGTTAAAGTATGGTGTTGTGGGATTTACGGCACAGCTTAATTTATTCTGATTTGTTCTCAATTACTGTAATTGGGTAAAGAAGCAATGGCTGAGATTAGTAACCATGAAGCAATTATAAAGAAGATTATCTGTAGGCACAACAAGAAGTCAATATTTCATAAATACACTCTGTATAAAAAACACCCAGCATCTCTTTGCGGTGAGTATTGGATTGTAATTACAGCCAAGAGCACTTTTTGGAAAATTTGAGAGTTTGGCGAGGTGGTGAGGGGGAGGAGGGGTGGGGGGATGAGAGGGGGTTGGGGGCGGCGGGTTGCTGAGAGACTTTTTTTGTTATGTAACTTGTGTTTCAGCCAGAGTCTCCGATTACTTAAATCATCTCCCTCGGGCTAGCTTTGTGAGTTATCCAGGAAAAATGATGAAACGTTTACAGTGAGATGCTCGTATGGAGTTGTTTCCCTTTTATCGCCTGGCTGGTTTTCACCATTTTCTTTCTCTCCTGGTTGATTATTTAATACTTGTTGTCCCTGACGTAGCTAACCCCATCAGCGCTGAATCCCTCCGTTATAAAGAAAGACTTACATTTATACAGCACCTTTCATGACCTCAGGACTTCTCAAAGCGCTTTACAGCCAAATTAGTACTTTTGAAGTGCAGTCGACTATTGTGATTATACGAAACGCGGCAGCCTGATTGCGCACAGCAAGATCCCATAGAAAGCAATGAGATAAATGACTAGCTCATCTGATTTTCTTTTCCTAGTAATGTTGTATGAAGGGATATATATTGTCCAGGAATCCGGGGAGATCACCACAGCTCTTCTTGGAAATAGCGCCATGGGATCCTTTAGGTACACCCGAGAGGACAGACAGGACCTCGATTTAACGTCTCATCTGAAAGATGGCACCCCTGACAGTGTAGCACTCCCTCAGTACTGCACTAGAGTGTGCCAGCCTAGATTTTGTGCTCCAGTCTCGAGTGGATTTGAACCCACAACCTTCTAACTCAGAGTTGAGTGTGCTACCCACTGAGCCATGGCTGAGACAGTAAAATCTTGCTGCTAGCAGTGTGACACACCTGTCCTTGGCGCTAGCAGTGTGACACGCCTGTCCTTGGCTCTAGCAGTGTGACTCGCCTGTCCTTGGCTCTAGCAGTGTGACTCGCCTGTCCTTGGCGCTAGCAGTGTGACTCGCCTGTCCTTGGCGCTAGCAGTGTGACACGCCTGTCCTTGGCGCTAGCAGTGTGACTCGCCTGTCTTTGGCGCTAGCAGTGTGACACACCTGTCCTTGGCTCTAGCAGTGTGACACGCCTGTCCTTGGCTCTAGCAGTGTGACACGCCTGTCCTTGGCGCTAGCAGTGTGACACGCCTGTCCTTGGCGCTAGCAGTGTGACTCGCCTGTCCTTGCCGCTAGCAGTGTGACACGCCTGTCCTTGGCTCTAGCAGTGTGACACGCCTGTCCTTGGCGCTAGCAGTGTGACTCGCCTGTCCTTGGCTCTAGCAGTGTGACACGCCTGTCCTTGGCGCTAGCAGTGTGACACGCCTGTCCTTGGCTCTAGCAGTGTGACTCGCCTGTCCTTGGCGCTAGCAGTGTGACTCGCCTGTCCTTGGCGCTAGCAGTGTGACATGCCTGTCCTTGGCGCTAGCAGTGTGACACGCCTGTCCTTGGCGCTAGCAGTGTGACACGCCTGTCCTTGGCGCTAGCAGTGTGACACGCCTGTCCTTGGCGCTAGCAGTGTGACACGCCTGTCCTTGGCGCTAGCAGTGTGACACGCCTGTCCTTGGCGCTAGCAGTGTGACTCGCCTGTCTTTGGCGCTAGCAGTGTGACACACCTGTCCTTGGCGCTAGCAGTGTGACACGCCTGTCCTTGGCGCTAGCAGTGTGACACGCCTGTCCTTGGCTCTAGCAGTGTGACAGGCCTGTCCTTGGCCCTAGCAGTGTTACACGCCTGTCCTTGGCGCTAGCAGTGTGACACGCCTGTCCTTGGCGCTAGGCTGTTTCCTTTGTAGACTAAGGTAATACAGTGAAGCTGGGAAATTTCCTTCTTGTCATCCAATTTGCCTGAATCTCAAATCCCAAAGCTGATCCAATTACTGCGATTCTGCAAACTGGAGACTGTGCAATGTGTCCTAGATTCCAAACTTCAATCCTCTTGGCAAGAGCTTTAACTGTGTCCCAGATTACAACCACACATGCTCAATCTTTGATGTGGCCCTGTAGTTATTTGCCTCTCTTTCCTCCTGGGTTTTTCTGTTTTCGGAGGGCCACTCTCCCTGCATTTGAATGGATAAACAGGCCGCCTGACTCCTGGGCCATCCTTGAGCTGGCCCCTAGAGGAGTGGGAGTGGCTGAGTGATGACTGTCTTGTGTCTTGGTCGCCCTTGCTTTCCATTGGTAATCAGGTGACACTACCTCAGCAGTAGATCAGCAACGATTGAAAATTCAGCATCTCTCCTTTGATACTCTTGACACGTTGTGCTGTCTCGGTCTTCCCTTTTCTTGGGTGTCCTCATAATCTTCCTCATGGAGAACATTGCTCATGAAGAGAGGCTAAAAAAATGGGTCCTTCTTTCCCACTGGAACACTGGTTAAAGAGGCAGTGTTCTCAAAGATTTTCAAAATTACGAAAGGTTTTGAGGCTAAATAATGAAGGATTGTTTCCACTGATTGGTGACGAGGACATAAACTCAATCATAAGAACGAAGGATGAAATAGTTTCTCTTGCACAGTATTACAACATGGAATGCTTTACCACAAGTGTTTACTGAGGTAGAGGCTGTAACATCAACTAGGCTGACACTCCAGTGCAGTATTGGGAGAGCACTGCACTGTCAGTGGTGCCGTCTTTCGGACGTTAAACCGAGGCCCCGTCTGCCCTCCTAGGTGGATGTAACAGGCCCCATGGCACTATTTTGAAGAGGAGCTGGGGAGTTCTCCCTGTTGTCCTGGCCAATATTTATCCCTCAACCAACTTCGCAAAACAGATTGGTCATTTCATTTCATTGCTGTTTGTGGGACCTTGCTGTGCGCAATTTGGCTGCCACGTTCCCTACGTTGCAACACTTCAAAAGTCCTTCATTGGCTGTAAAGCACTTTGGGGCGTCCTGAGGCGGCGAAAGGCGCTATAGAAATGCAAGTTCTTTTCAAAGGGAATTGGATAAGTACTGTGAAAAGAAAAGAATATCGGAAGGACCTGGAAAAGGGCAGAGATATTGAATGAGAGTAGATGGCTGTGGTTGAGAAGCTTGCCCAGGAGAGAGGACCCCTCCCTCTGTTGTAATTTCTGATTGTGTGACTGATGGGTGACCTGGTTCCGCATGCCCAGTCGTACTGCTGTGCAAACAGCCTCTGGGACGTCCAGTGTTCTGCCCGACAGAGAAACCCTTAACATCCACTCGGCACCTGTCCGCAGTGACGCGTTTTCCGAAAGAAGCTGGAATTGTGTTCAACTTTGCGCTTTCACCTGTGGAGAGAATTTGCTGCGTGGATTTTATATATTGCCCATGATGTGTCTGCAGCTTCTGTGAGCGATAACTGATCTGATGAGGGACGGGCTTGCCTTGGGGGTCATTAATAACTTCACAGATTGTGAGGGGGAACCTGAGAACCAGCTGTGAACAGCTCGGCAATCTGGCTCTCATGCGGTTTTGGCTCCCACTCAAAGGGGGAGGTGGGAGGTGAACTCCCCGGAGCTGCTGTTTGTCTAAAAGGGTCCCCCCTCCCCAACCCCACCCGACCCACACGCAACCTGCCCTCACGATTTGGTGGGGGGGGGAAACTGTTCACGGTATTGCAGATGTATATTTTGAAGCACACACACACTGGGGAATTCATTTGTGGGTGAGGGAGGCGAGGGTGCAGTGACCCTGCAGTTCGTGTTGCCCAGATCCTGAGCTGTAAACTCTCACTCAACCAGTCTTCTGGCTTCTTTTGTGGAGCATCCTGGAAAAAAAATCCCCTTCCTTTGTTTATATATATTCTATATTATGTTATATTGTTCCATTGTCCATTTAGATGCAGCTTATTCTACTGAAATGTATGTTTAACTTTTGGTCTCTGTTCCTTTTTTCCTCTCCTTTCCCCCCCACCCCCCCCATACTGATTACTGCAGGCACAGTCTGCTTATATATTGTAGCTTTTTGAAGCGTATAATTGCAGTTAGTATCGCATAGTTTCTTCCCCCTCCCCTTTTTAAAATTTGCTTGCAAATTCTCTTAATGACTTGTGCAGTTTGCTCATCTGAGCACTTCAAATAGTCTACACGTGGACTGCCCCTTTTAAGGGCGAGGCAGACTGGAGCTGTGGAGAACACTGGGGTGGGGGAGGATGCCAGGAATGTGATTTATGATCAAAAAAAGCGAGTCTGATCACACAGCCATTTAAATACAGGGAGTTGTGTTTATTTAGAACGGCGAGATCTGTATAAAAGGGTGACTTTTATAAACCTGGTAACAACTTGACAGTTCTGTGTCGGCAGGAGTGCGCAAGGCTGTCTCTACACGGGTGTCGGGGAGTGTGCGAGGCTGTCTCTGCACGGGTGTCGGGGAGTGTGCGAGGCTGTCTCTACACGGGTGTCGGGGAGTGTGCGAGGCTGTCTCTCCACGGGTGTCGGAGTGTGCGAGGCTGTCTCTACACGGGTGTCGGAGTGTGCGAGGCTGTCTCTACACGGGTGTCGGGGAGTGTGCGAGGCTGTCTCTCCACGGGTGTCGGAGTGTGCGAGGCTGTCTCTACACGGGTGTCGGGGAGTGTGCGAGGCTGTCTCTGCACGGGTGTCGGGGAGTGTGCGAGGCTGTCTCTCCACGGGTGTCGGAGTGTGCGAGGCTGTCTCTACACGGGTGTCGGAGTGTGCGAGGCTGTCTCTCCACGGGTGTCGGGGAGTGTGCGAGGCTGTCTCTGCACGGGAGTCGGGGAGTGTGCGAGGCTGTCTCTGCACGGGTGTCGGGGAGTGTGCGAGGCTGCCTCTGCACGGGTGTCGGAGTGTGCGAGGCTGTCTCTGCACGGGTGTCGGGGAGTGTGCGAGGCTGTCTCTGCACGGGTGTCGGAGTGTGCGAGGCTGTCTCTGCACGGGTGTCGGGGAGTGTGCGAGGCTGTCTCTGCACGGGTGTCGGGGAGTGTGCGAGGCTGTCTCTACACGGGTGTTGGGGAGTGTGCGAGGCTGTCTCTGCACGGGTGTCGGGGAGTGTGTGAGGCTGTCTCTACACGGGTGTCGGAGTGTGCGAGGCTGTCTACACGGGTGTCGGGGAGTGTGCGAGGCTGTCTCTACACGGGTGTTGGGGAGTGTGCGAGGCTGTCTCTACACGGGTGTCGGAGTGTGCGAGGCTGTCTACACGGGTGTCGGGGAGTGTGCGAGGCTGTCTCTACACGGGTGTCGGGGAGTGTGCGAGGCTGTCTCTGCACGGGTGTCGGGGAGTGTGCGAGGCTGTCTCTACACGGGTGTCGGGGAGTGTGCGAGGCTGTCTCTACACGGGTGTCGGAGTGTGCGAGGCTGTCTCTACACGGGTGTCGGGGAGTGTGCGAGGCTGTCTCTACACGGGTGTCGGGGAGTGTGCGAGGCTGTCTCTACATGGGTGTCGGGGAGTGTGCGAGGCTGTCTCTACATGGGTGTCGGGGAGTGTGCGAGGCTGACTCTACACGGGTGTCGGGGAGTGTGCGAGGCTGTCTCTACATGGGTGTCGGGGAGTGTGCGAGGCTGTCTCTACACGGGTGTCGGGGAGTGTGCGAGGTTGCTTGGTTCCAGCTTCTGGTGACTGATCCGCCGTTTTTCAGCACTAGCAGTGATATTTCCAGTCTATATAGTATAATTCTCGAGGATAAGTTGCGACCCCCCCCCGAAATAACTGCGTGCACTAAGGCAGGGGGAAAGAAAATCTCTGCGTTTCCTTGGTCATCGTGTAGGAATAGCTTTTAAATCCTTCAAATGTAGCTTAATAATTGTTTGAGAAGGTAAATGGTGACAGATTATTTGCACTGGTTTATGGATCTGTAACGAGCGGTATAAATGTGTGGTTAGTATTGGAAATGTAAAGGGGAAATTGGAACTTTTTGCAGAGTTATTGGAATATGACACATATTAACACAAGTGGCTATTGAAACCAGTTGCATTATTTGAAGAGGGAGTTTGATAAATAAACACTTTTTAAGGAACCGTATTCAAGAGTCCTGGGGGAAAAAGCAGGAAATTAGAATTGGAATAACTGGTGATGTGGAGCTAGCACAGACACACAATAGGCCGAATAGCCTCCCTCCGGGCTGAAATTTCTATGTTCATCTTCATTTTGGTGGGTGCAGGTTGTCGAATTAGCACACAATACCCTGCGGCTCCTCCACCCCCCCCCCCCCCCCCCAAAGCAAAGTTCCATCTCTTTGGCTAGTAAGCAGATTCCAAGGCACTTGCAGTCAGGTAGTGGGGGAGAGGGAGCTCAAACGCTTGGGCAACTTTAAATAGAGTAGCCATTGCCATGGTGACAAACTGCTCCCCACTAATGAGCTGCCCCTGTGCTGAGTAGGAACTGTCCACGCTGATGGGTGCTTTGGGAATTGGGAGCTGTTTGAGGATTGAGAGTGTTTAGTTCTGGCCAGCAGTAGGGGGGCAGTTACTGAACCTGTTGTGTTTTTATAGGTGCCCAAGTTAGAGGAGCATCTGTGCCACTTTCTAAGTGACTGATTTTTAATGTCATTTCAGCTGGGGTTGTTTTCTTTTTAAATCCACTTTTAAAATCTGACAGAACTTCCAGCTTTTACAACCTGCTCCTCACAACTCTGGCCCATTGATAAATGTGGCATCCATTTTGGCACTGAGCTACACCGACTGTAAGGTCTCCAGTTTGATCCCCAGTCTTGTGCCGAGTTAGCTGATCGCAGTTGGGACAGCATTTGGCCCAGCACCTCCAGGGTTAATAACGGGGGGGGGAGGGAATCCTTGCTCTATTCAATGTTCCATGGTCGGGACATCTGATCCTGGACTGGCCACCAGGAAGTGTAAGCTCTCCTTTTCTTTCAGAAGGCGCATCTGTAATTGAGAACGTAGAATCTTACAGTGCAGAAGGAGGCCGTTCAGCCCATCATACCTGTGCCAGCTGTTTAAAAGAGCTATTCCATTAGTCCCACTCAACGTTCCCTATAAGCTGCAGAACCACACAGCTCTCTGCCGGTCTCGACCAGCTTTTCCAACATTTAAAGTTCGTGCATGCAGGACCTGTGAATGGACGCAGCCCCTTAAAGGGGCCGTGCATCCAAAATAAATTACAGGGAACATTGGTCCCACTCCCCCTGCTCTTTCCCCAAAGTGCTAGAAATGTTTCCTTTCCAGGAATCTATCCAATCTGCTTTGAAAGGTACGATTGGATCTGCTTCCACCACCCTTTCGGGCAGTGCGTTCCCCATCATAACTCGCTGCATTTTTAAAATAAAAGTTGCCTCCTCCCCAGCCCCACCCCCCCCCCCCCTTTTTTTCCTGGTTCTTTTGCCAATGATCTTAAATCTGTGTCCTTTACACCTGCAATGTAAAGAATCACCTGGAAGAGAATGTCCTTTCCATGTTATGTTCTACAGGGAGGTAATCATTCTGGGTTTTTTAATTGGAAACTTCGTTGCTCTCTGAAATGAGTTGAGATACCAAGAGTTAAAATTCTTCCAACAACTGGCCCCATGATGACAGGATGGTGATGACTACAAATGATTAATGTTCCAGCATAGGAACAGAGGGGAAAAAGAAGCATTGGATTGGAGAGCAGAAATTGCAGCACTCCTGTACCCAGCGTGAAACTGACGTGAAGCCCTAGGCTGCTGAAATGCTTGGAGTAATGATGTACCATTGCCGTACACTGCAGGAGGCTCATTGGGACTCCCGGCAGCTACATTACTGGGCCTCTCCTGTCCATAGCATGTCCTTCTGGAGTAAGGATCCCCCTCAGCTTTGTGACGGGCTGACCTTGACGGTAAGGGTGCCCTTCAACCGGGCACGCTCTCTCGCTGCACCTTTTAAGCATCGGCATGCTGCTGGGTTCCTCTGCTCTCTGTCTTCCCCTTCCTCCTCCAGCCATCAGGCTTGTAAATCCCAACCTTAGTGACTCTTGACCATGACTTCCTGAACTACCTTGTTTTTCTTCACCCTTGTACTTTTCAACCTTGGTGAGAGCCTCACGCTGGGTTTAAGCTATTAGTGCTGTCAAACCTCCCTTATTTCTGGGATTGAACTTGACTGATTTCATGGCATGAAGAGCTAGATATACATGTAATGTGCGTAGGTGGCTTCCAAGGAAAATTAATTGACAAATATTTTTATTGGCTTTGACCATCGCCT